>NW_024704745.1:25671234-25836662 GCF_018977255.1 Callorhinchus milii
AAGCACTTTGACAAATGTAGCAGCAAGGAAATGAGAGGTTTAAAGATGTTGATCTACTGAGAGTAGTAGACCACATTACATGCAAACTCAGTTATAAGGTTCCTGATAAGGTGGATTCGCCTATAGGATGGGTGCTTTGTGGACCAGCTAAAAATGACTGACTTCTGGGTCATTAGGTGATCATCAATGTCACTTTCTGCATAATGAGGAAGCCCTTGCACACAGAGCACATGCAAATCATGTAGGAAATGATGTCGGATATCACCTGACAAGTCAGATGTCAACCATTATTTGATAATGGATGATGGTTAGTGCAGGGAGTGGCATACAATGCTGAGTGGCAGGAAATGACATTTTGTTTTGACTTTGTGTACTGTTACAACAAGATGCTGGGTTTATGGAACTGAAACAGAGCTATGAATGGACTTACTGTATTATTGATTAATAATGTATTATTGATTCTACCACTACCAAATTTGGTTTTAGGCTTACCGTTGCTTTAATCACTGGTTTAATCCTCTTCCCGTAGGAAAAGGTGGAAACAATAAAATCCTTGCACTTTGCATTTCATTCCTGTTTCCATATGCTTTGCAAATCCCTTCTCCATTTTCCAACAGAAAACTTAAAATCAATTTAAAAGTTTCTGGGGGCATTAATAAGCCTGAATGAGAATGAAAAAAATTACAAACAGCTTGAGCTACGGGTGGCAAGGCCACTCAATCGCTTGGTTTGAATTATATTAAATTATAATTTTCAAGCAGCTTTTTACATCTACTACCTAGGCAGTTAGATAGATTGAGCGCTAATCTCCTTCCCTAAAGTCTATAATTAATCAAGCCAGCAAGATTGGGGATAGGATCTTCTTCTTTGATGTACGCTCAGTGTTTTCAGATAGTATCAATGGCATGTTTCTAAGTAATAGCCGTGGTACTTCATTTAAGTTGTGGTTACCTGAGAGAGAATATTAAGGATGATGCTTATCCAAACCCTTTTGTAAAGTTTAAAGTCTTATCTTTCCTTTTCTCATTGTCTGGAATTTCTTGCAAGAGCGGAAGAGGCTTAGGAGTACAAACATTTGGAGTATAAACACCTGCACAGACTAGTTGGGGTGAATGGCCAATTCCCATGAGATAATGTATTGTTCTATGTAATTTTGTGTATAACTTAATCTTTTATTCAATAAATGAATCATTGGGTTTGCTTCTCTTCTTTAGTTTTGTCCCCTACTCTTGATGGTGCTGATTTGTGCAACAATACCATTCCATAGGCACTGACAGCCCTCCAGTAACTTGATCAAGTCCCCGTCCTCACACGTGAATGTGGATATTGAGCGTGGCTGTTCAGTCACAGGAGATATCATAGCTCAGCCCAGTCCAGGTTTCACTTCACATCAATAAATGTGAACTTTCCAAAAGGGAGGGAGCAGGAGCCATTGGTTAGTGATCAGGAGTATGAATTCTAGCTGATTTCTCCTCATCAATACAGAACACCTGTACTAGCATCTCAACTGATACCCCAGCAAAGATCATCAAAGTCAGAAAGCATTCAAACTAGTAACATTTTGAGTTAGATGATTTAGTGCTACATCAAATGATTTCTTTACTCACATGGGCATCACTAAAGCAGAAGTGAATATTTTGCACATCAATGAGGAATGTCAGAACTTGGGATGCAAACCTTCTCTACTTGTTACAACCAGTATAATTAAAATGTAACATTCATAAACTGGAAGTCACTTTGCTAATTGTGACTTTCTATTCAACTCCAATCATAGGCTCACTTCTAGATTCACTAAGCAGCCAGCATTTGCTTTCCAGCTTTTTGTCAGATTTTGTGTTCCTTTTCTTGCCAGAGAAACAACTAGGTGGAAAAATGAGGGCCCCCATTGCAGCTTGCAATGCGTGTTAGGTACATTATTTCAGTCAAAGGTATAATATTTCCTTTTAGTTCCTTTTGGAGTGAAAATCTAACACAGCACACATTTTACCTTTCCCTGTCATAAAACAATTTAAAAAAACTAATTCAAATTGCGGTCAACTCCTTGACTACCACAAGCAGATTTTGAAAACAGACAAAATAATGTATCACCAACAACAAATATTATGCTTTTACAATCCTGATCTAATAATTGACTGGTAGGGACTATTTCAGCTCCTATCTGACTGCTGTTGCTATCTGTGGGCATGTATAAAAATATAACACAAAACTGCTTGACCAATGGTAAGAACTCATTAACTTACAGCTCCCACTTGGCTATCAAATGCAGTCTATCATTTAGTGTGGATTTCCCTCTTCAAAGAGATATGACTGAGGTTGGTTGTGCATCACAAAATGTGGACATGGATCAGAGCTGGTCTGTTCACTAAAATGCTTAAAATTTGCTTAAAATGGAATTTGCAGAAGTGAGGCAGTTAGAACTATTCCTAGCTCATTCTGTTGCAGAGTTAAACTGTACCTTATAATAGGTTGAAATGGTTTGGAAAGATTACCTAACTTTTCTTCAAACCTGGATCAGCTAAAATTGATTCATATTATGCCCAAGATTTTGTTTATACTTTTGACCAATGCTTCAAGTACACTGACAATGACTGAGGCTTTTGCTTTGAAACTTTTTACTGTATAATTTTCAGATCAAACCAAGAATGAAAGCAATGACAGTAGAGTCATGAAGAGAATTCTTACAGTTTTTTGACGGGCACAGGAACATCATGAATGATCTCTTCGTAGGTTTCCTCTTGTGATTCTGGAACAGGGCAGGAAGTTCCAGACAGTTTCCACCTCTCGTTCCAGTCTGCTTCTGCCTTCAACAAAATTTCTTCCAGAAATTTAGAGGCTGCAATATCTACCAATCAGAGAGACAATACTGTTACAAGTTCTGAACTACACAAACTGCCTGAACATTGTGCTCTGATTAGTAGTATTCAAGTCATATTAGTCACTCATAAAGTCAGATGAAATAAAAGTATTACAGGACTATTTTAAGACTTATTTTTCTGTATGTTTTAACTTTAAATATCTGTTGTATAGGATATCTTTCAAACCTATTATAATTGCAATCTGTAATAATTAAAGCTGAATACCACAGTATTCAAACATGTGTAATTGACACTATTAATATTTTATATTAAGTTAAAAACAGAAATATTCATATGATTTTGCAAAGGGCTTTTGCTAGCTATATATATATTTTGCAAGCATGTAATATCTTTTCCATATAATATCTGAAAATTTTGCACACAATATCTATATATATATCATACATATCAGCTATTTCCAAGTGACAAAACTCTGGGACGATCCTGACATCAGGTGGGACTTTACTTAAGTTGACTGTTGACTTCGAACTTTTTTCCAGTGTCTTGGAATACCGCATTCGATACGGTCGACCACGCTATCCTACTCCACCGCTTGTCCTCCCACCTAAACCTTCAAGGCACTGTCCTTGAATGGTTTAGGTCGTACCTTTCTCACCGTCTTCACTTTGTCTCAATGAATGGCTTCTCCTCCACCCCCCGTACTGTCTCATGTGGTGTCCCTCAGGGCTCTGTCCTCGGTCCCCTCCTCTTCACCCTCTATATGCTCCCCCTCGGTGACATCATCCGCAGACATGGAGTTAACTTCCACATGTATGCGGATGACACCCAACTCTACCTTTCCTCCTCTACTCTCAACTCCACGACCACCGATGTCCTGACAGCCTGCCTGTCCGACATCGAGTCCTGGACGAGAGACAACTTTCTTCAGCTCAACGTGCGAAAAACCGAGGCCCTCCTGATTGGCTCACGTCAGCGCCTCCGCACCTCAGGCGCTGACACCATCAGCATCCAAGGCTGCACTCTCCACCTCTCAAAGCCAGTCAGGAACCTCGGCGTTTTGTTCGACCCTGAGCTGTCCTTTCTCCCTCACATCCGCACTACAACTGGCACCGCCTTCCATCACCTTCGGAACATCGCCAGACTACGGCACTACCTCACCCCTCACGCTGCTGAAACCCTGGTCCACGCCTTTGTCACCTCAAGGCTGGACTATGGGAACTCTCTCCTCGCCGGCCTTCCCGCCACCTCCCTCCACAAGCTGCAGGTCATTCAGAACTCTGCAGCTCGTGTACTGTCCCGCACCAGGCTTCGCGACCACATCACTCCCACCCTCGCTCGCCTCCACTGGCTCCCCATCCCCCAGAGGATTGATTTCAAGATCCTCATCCTCACCTACAAGGCCATTCACGGCCTTGCTCCCTCCTACCTCTCCAACCTACTATCCCCCTACCTACCTGCCCGTACCCTCCGTTCCTCTGGCTCTGGTCTGCTCCACGTCCCCCGCCCCAACCGCCCTACCATCGGTGGTCGGGCCTTCAGCCTCTCAGCCCCCAGGCTCTGGAACTCCATCCCCCAGTGCCTTCGCCTTGCTTCCTCCCTTTCCTCCTTCAAGGCCGGTCTCAAAACCTTTCTCTTTGACCGTGCCTTCAGCTCCCCTCTCGACTCTCTTCCCCCTCCTCGCTCCCTCCCTTCCCTCCCCTCACCCTGACCATTTCCCCCTCCTTGCTCCCTCCCTTCCCTCACCCTGACCATTTCCCCCTCCTCGCTCCCTCCCTTCCCTCCCCTCACCCTGACCATTTCCCCCCTGCTCGGGTCATGACCCAACTGTGCAGCGCCTTGGGACGTCCTCCTGACGTGAAAGGCGCTTTATAAATGGAATCTTGTTGTTGTTGTTGTTGTTGTTGTTGGAACACATTTTTTAGCAACACATTTGTAATTTTGGCCTCCTTGGCCATTTAGTCAGACAGTAACTTATTCCATGTGGGTGTTAAGCAACATAAAGTAGGACGGCCACCACTATGTGACCACAATCAAATCTGCATATTTTTGATCAGTTCCCTGACCTTCAATTACCTGTGGACTGGCCCTGGAGACTTTTATAATGTGCAGGGTCCTCACAAATTATGCAATTTATGAAGCCAAGTAAAAATAGTTCTGAATCATTTATTGTGACTGGTGATTCTCACTGCTGGTACGCAACAGTTATTGAACTTGAAGTGAGAGAATACCCAGAAAAAACGCCTTGCAACCTTCTTGTTTTCTGAGAAGAAATATGGTATGACGAATGTGCCTTCAGTTGGCATTATGGAAGGATTATGTCAAGGGACCTCAGACTCTCTCTCCAGGATTGTTCAGTTTGGATAGAATACTTTGTATCAGCAGTGTTACTAAGGGACCAGGATACAATGACAAATTGAGTCTTCAGAGAGATTCCAACAAATATGAGCTACAACCTGGGTAAAGGAGCTGAGCAGGAAGGATTATTCCTGATTAATAATGGTTAATATTTGTTCAGTTTACCAGTTTTTTCAATGTGATCCTGGGTATTGAACTGCATATTTTGTGATCTGATTCCAAATGTATAGATTTTTTTAAAAAAATGTAGTTTCCAATTATTTTCTAATTTTTTCCCTATTGGAATATTTTCCTGGTTCATAGCCTCCTCATAATAAGTACAATTCTCCAAATACTGGTTGGTTCCTTAGAATATCCCGTCCAAATAGTCACTTTTGATATGTGAGTTTTGGCAGTAAGACTAAGTAGGCCACTCAAATCTAGAAGACATAACAGTGATCTATCACTCCTCACCTGGTTGCCTACTCCACAGGTAGTAAATATAGAATTTCTTGAATCACAACTTTGACACTAAAATACAAGTTGGCAAAGGGAAGATCTCATGAAGTTACTAGTTTCCAGCGTAACCTGGATATCTTGTAAAAATCAACCCATAACAATATAATCATTAATAATAGTAGTCATCCTGCTGTTGATGGCAGCACTCTAGTCTATGGGTCAGAAACGTATGGGTTCAAGCTCATGTCAGAACTATGTCAGTCTAGACTGATTGTGATAGATGCTATTTACTTTCTTAAGTGTCCCTTAAAGATCCCATGGCACTATTCAAAAACCGAAGGGAGTTTTTCTCAGTGCCCTAGCCAACAATCTTCGGATAATATTGTTTATTTAGTTCATTGTTTGCGTGACATTACTGTGTGCAAATGGCTGCCTCACATATTCAATCACTATTGTTTACAGAAACTTTGTGAAGCGCTTTGAGCCTGAGACATACTCGAAGTTATAGGTGTTGTACCAAAATTCAAGGACTTTGCCCCTTAATCACATTGTGCAGTCCCTTAGAGTTGCAATCACTGCTTTGTGTTACTGTGTACTGCGCTTAAGTTTGCATTCCATATCCAGCTTTAGAACATGATTACTGATTGATTAGGTTGTGTTTATGTAGAGGCTCTGATTTCTTAAAATTCTTATTGTGATGCTGTGATAACTGAGTTTTAACAATCACATGCTGTCCACATTGACTTACTGTAACATGGTCCTAAACACTACAAACTTTTATGAAACAAAATGTGTTTCTTTTTTTAAATAAAACACACATCTAATTTTATTGAAACTTGCCATATTTCAGATGTCATATCTAAGAATCTTGACATTTTCAGCTTATCTCTTTTCTCACTGTACTTTATTGTGGGACCCTATGTCATAGATAAATCAATGCAATCCATTTAAACTCTCCTTCAAAAGCACTGCAGAATGTCCTTTATGTGGAAGTAATCAAGCAATGAAAAACAAAATGACAAGCAACATCCATTCATCCTGTCAGAGAACAGAATCAGTCTTGCAGCTTGGTCACTGAATATTGAGTCAGTTTCACACACCTGTGGCCTTCTCTTCATTGCAGTTAAGAAGATTAGGATTTGCATGGTGTTTCAAAAGCAACTTCACAATGGTAGTCTGTGAAAGAAACAAATGTTTTAATGCTTTTTTAGTTTTCATGCCTACACACTTGCATTATTTATTCAACCACCAAACAATACTTTTGGTTTGGAGAATTGAACATCACGAATGTGTACCATCTGTTGACTATTATACTATGAGTAAAAATATAGCTATCATACTGAAAAACACTGAATTTGAATCATTTAACCATAAACTGTAGTCTGCAAGCTGTTCAATTGTCAAGATTTACCGATTGTAATTTTGTGGTTTCTTTTCACCGGTACAATATATCTTCCTCTCTCTTCTGTGTTTGAAGGATAATCTGACTCAATTGGGAAGAACTTTTGGCCAAAAAAATTCGAATTGCTTGGATCTACAATATTTATCATATGGTTTATCAGAAAAGGAATATTTTCCAATCTTTGCATAAAGTGTCTGAGTACTTTTGTCCAGTTGCTATGGAATTGAATTAAACCAGTCATATCCCTATACTGCTCATAGCTCTATAATTTCATGGATCCTCACCGTCAACTAAAATATAACCAATTTGCATCACAAGTGGGGAAGCATAGGTTATTTGAATATCAAGTATCAATAACAAGCCTGATGACTAGTAATATTCAATGCACACTTCAAGCTCCTGTTATAAACTCACACTCAAGCTTACTTATCCTTTTTCCCAAATAGGTTCCATATACCAAATTTAGCAAACATACAATAAATTTGTGGCCCATTTTAGAGTACACTTTCATAACAAGAGGTCCATTAAAACCACAGCAACAACTTGCATTTAGATAGTGCCCTTCACAAAGGGTAACGTCTCCTAGTGCTTTACAGGTACAAGGTTGGACACTGAACAAGAGAGAGGGGTTTGAGGGTAAAGAAGGTGGCCGGGTTGAAAGAGGTTAAATTTGTGGTGGGACTTAAAGACTGAAAGAGAGCTGGCATAACTCTCGGCTTGGTCACTGCTGAGAGAGTGGGGACGGGCAGGTGAGCGGAGAGAGCACGCAGAGGAGTAGGATAGGAGGCGATCAAAGAGATAAGGAGGTGCCAGAGACTGGACGTATTTATAGATGAGGGTGAGGACCTTGAAATCGGTCTGCTGATAGATGAGTATGATGGGTGCTCAGAGTTTGGTGTGCGTGAAGATACAGAGTTTTACGCAGTATTATACGGCATTGTGCTTAAAAAAATGATTAATATTAAAAAATAATAAACTTAAACACAATATAATAAAAGAACAGATTTCAATATAAGAAGCTACATCTATATAGCACCTTTCAAGACAGGAGAATGTCTGAAAGCACTTCATACAGCTGATTGTTAAACCAGTTTTATTCTGATAATTTAGGCTGGTTTTGAAATACTTAATTACCACCTTGATTGTTCTGGGTATTTATTATTCTACACGTATTGGTGTTACACCAACTTGACTACAATAAACTAAAGTACAACAAACATATAGATGGAAAACAAAAATTAATAAAAATATATTTAATTGTCTGATTATTTCGTAACTTTGGATATACTTTTCATACCCAATCCCAGTGGAAAATACACAGTAAATTAGGTTTTAAAGCATAGCTTTCCATGTTGTAGTAGAGCAACTCAATTTCATGTCTGCTTACCCTTAAAAGTAATGAACCAACAAGCAATGTTTAAGAGACTCAATAACATTTAAGGAGTAGTCACATTCCTGGCTCTATGACCCTGACCAGCATTCAATACAATTTAGCAAAGCTCTGCATGTGTTTAGTTCTGCTTTTAGAGATCTTTCTTTCATTGCTTGCCAATGCAATTTTAGAGAGGGAAACATAAATCTGCCTTCCTGATTCTATTATCTTTACAGATGATAGTGATAATTAATTGCTTCCTGGGTTTAAATTGGACTGGATTATTCATTTCTTCAAAGGGAAGAACTATTTTTTGCTGATACGTTTCTTGTAAGCAATCATTGACAAAGCACCTCTATTACTAGTCATCAATATGATGGATTATAACTTCATTTTACGTCTCCTCTCACACCAACAATTTGCAAAACAATCTGGAAAATGTAATAAATCTTGCTGTGCTTTGAAGGAGACTGTCAACGGAGAACACAATTTCATATCAATATAAAATGCAACAGGTGCTAAATTACATTGTGAGATACATTTATATTTTTATTGTCATGCATTACTAAAAATGAACATTAACAGTATATTTACAATGTTTGGTATGTTGGTAAGAAAGAGGAATCAATTCCGGATCATCACCAGAAGAACGAAGATGAGGTTAGAATTTGATTTCGACAGAGGGCTAGTGGAATGTGGACTGCCTTATATAACAACAACATATTGCTTTTATAAAGCATCTTTCATTTTGGAAGAACATCCCAAGATGCTGGACAATCAAGGGTTTGCACCCGAGATAAGGGAAGGGTGGTGATAAACGGGGCAGGGGGAGGGGAAAGATGATAGAAGGTGCAGACAAAAGGCAAGGTCTTGAGATGGACCTTGAAGGAGGTGAGGCAAAGAGATTCTGGGGAGGAGTTCCAGAGAATGGGGACAGAAAGGCTGAAGGCCCGACTGCCAATGGTTGGGCAGGCATGGCAGGAGAAATGAAGCAGGCCAGTGCCTGCCGAGCGGAGGGAGCGAGCAGGTTGGTAAGGCCTTAGAAGGTTGCAGAGTGTTAGAATTTACACTTTTTGTATAATGTTAGAATCATAATAGATGTTGCGAACGGGTTAACTTTTAAGTTAAGTGTGTTGTGGGCAGCTGGACTGAAACTCCCTGCACGTACACGAGATAACGGACTGTCTCAAAGACAGGTTGTTTGTGTGTGTGAGGCACATACACCCCATGAGGTGTTCACGTGAACCCAGCATAATTTCGACCGGGTGATCTAATATCCGCACCATGATTGGATGAATATTGGTATAAGAGTTCCGATAACTTTGTGTACGGGGCCGTCCCGGGTCGCGGAGACAAGGATACGGGAGATGGAGCCGTCCCGGGTTGCGGAGACAAGGATACGGGAGATGGAGCCGTCCCGGGTCGTGGAGACAAGGATACAGAGATGGAAGACTGAGAGCGGAAACACTAAGACTGAGGATAGCAGATGGAAGATTGAAAGCTGTAAGCAAGAAGACTGAAAGCATGAAGAATCAAGCTTGTGTGCTGGAAAGACACAGTGTTGATCTCTTGAACTCGAGATATCTATAGTGGTGTTATTCTGTTATAAGATCTGTTGATTGTACCGGCCTTTAGTCTGACCCATCGGGATATTGGGGAATAACGAACAAATTATAATAAAACAGTCTGATATCTGGTTAGAGGAATTAGCGTTATTTCCTTGCAGATTTGGCTGATTTTATTTTCTAACAAGAGGTAGGGTGGGGCAAGACTGTGGAGGGAGTTAAAAGTGAAGATGGTGTTCCTGAACCCTATCCTCAGGGGTTGGGAAACCAGCAGAGCCAGGCAAGGTTGGGGATAATAGAGCAAGGATGGGGATAGTAGGATAAATGGATGTTATAGAAGCATTCATTTGAAAGGAAACATTTGGAGAAAACTAATATTAAAAGATACAGAGAAAGAACAGGGGGATGAGATGATAACACACATAGCTGAAGTGTTGAACATTAACATGAACACTAAGAGCCTTCTTCGGTACTGTGAACTTCTATTTACTTTAGATGTCAACCTGGTTCAGCTAGTAGCATTTTCACCTCTGAGTCAAAAGCTTGCGGCTCAAACCCTATATTAGGACTTTGAGCCAGCCTGACGCACCAGTTTTCTACTTTTATTCTTAACTCCTAAAGAAGAGGCAACTGATGATCTAAAATAGATTAACTTAAACAGAAAGTAATCAAGTGACACCCAAGTTGTATTCATGGTGAAATGTATTTTCTTGGAAATGTATCCTTCTTGACAGCAAAAGTGTGAGATTTTATACTTTAATCATTTTGTCCCCAAACCATTTGTTTTGAAACTGTTGAGAATTCTTGGAAAAGAGTAGACATTTCAAACTATTTAGGATAGGAGTGGATTAAACACAACATAATTAAAATCTTCATTTACCTGCCCATACTTTGCAGCTAAGTGCAGTGGTGTCCAGTAAGAGTTGTCAGCAACATCTAAGTCAGCTCTGTTCTCCAGCAGGAGGGAGGATACATCCTTATAGCCATTAGCACTTGCCATGTGTAGCTGTGAACAGTAACCAATTGAATAAGTAGAGTATGAAAAAACAGATAGGTATCTAGAGTCTTATCTAAAAGCAGCACATGGTACACAATTACTGTGAGAAGAATACGGAAGATTAGACCACAAAGGACCAGGATAGACTCTTCCTTGGAGAAAACCAAAGCTTATTTTCTAATTGCTTAAAGCTCTGCATTATCATGAATACCCAGTGAGAAACTGTAAGATGCTGGAGGCATTCTTTCTGGGCATGTTTAGTGAATCAGAAGTTTTCAAAGCTGTCACTAAATTCATTCGAAGGATCAGCAATGCCTTCATCTGAAATGCTTTCAAAAGCACTCGCTCAATAGAATGACTGACACAGGCTTTTCCTTTCTGATTATTCTTTTCAGGCGCAACAGGGATTTACCTCTGTGTCAGATGGTTAACTTGAAATAACTGGTTGAAGACATCTTGGGTGTTAAAACACCCCATTTATAATTAAGTAATAAAACAAAGTGTAAATGTAGGCTACTTTGAAATGCACGCTAAGGTGATTCTCTACTATAAAGGAAATATGCTATCCTTGGTAGTACATGATGAAATGTTCCCTGTATAATTTCATATTTCCAAGGTAGCTAAATGACCCCCTTTATTCACTGAACAGTCCTGAAGAAGATAAAATTCTGCAGTTGGACCTATGTAAATGTTTAATTTAGGAGATAAATGTTCTCTAAACTTGAAGAATATTTATTTTATTCAAACAGGTGAACGACACACAGAGAAACCATCATGATGCTTTAGAGTCTCCAAACCAAACTACAACATGTTTGCATGTTTATTCTCATTTCTGGGATGGAATCTCTGTTCGAGGCATAAAACCTGCTCATCTAATCCTGGAAATTATTAGATGCAGGTTAGCAAGAGCTAAGGCTTGGGGACTCCAAGAGTGTGCATTGGGGTATTGCTGGAGTTAAACCAGCTTAAGTCCCAGATGAGAGCAAATTTCCTACAGTTGAATGTGAACAAGACTGAGGCCCTCCCTCCTGATTGGCTCGTGCCAGCGCCTCTGCACCTCAGGCTCTGGCAGCATCAACACTTCAACTCACCAAACCAGTCAGGAACCTAAGTGTCTTGTTTGACCCTCAACTGTCTTTTCTTCCCCACATCCAAGCCATGACCCGCTCTGTCTTCCCTCACCTCCGTAACATCGCCCGACTCCTCCCCTACCTCACCCCTCAGGCCGCTGAAACTCTTGTCATGCCTTCATCACCTCCAGGCTCGACTATGCAAACATCCTGATTGTCAGCCTTCCCAACTCCTCCCTCCACAGGCTGCAGATAATCCAGAACTCTGCAGCCCGTATCCTTTCCCACACCAAACTCCATGACCCCATCTCCCCCACTCTCGCCTGACTCCATTGGCTCCCCATCCTTTAGAGGATCCAGTTCAAGATCCTGGTCCTCACCTACAAAGCTCTCCATGGCCTCTCCCCACCCTACCTCTGCGACTCCTACCCTCCTATTAATCCGCTTGCTCCATCTGCTAATCCGGCTCTGGCCTGTTCCACATCCCCCAACCCACCCGCCCCACCATTGGTGGGAGAGCCTTCAACCACTCTGCCCCCAACCTCTGGAACTCCATTCCCCAATCATTCCGCCTCAACCCCTCCTTAGCCTCCTTCAAGTCCTGCCTCAAAACCCTCCTCTTCCACCATGCTATCGGTCACTCCCCTTCCCCTCCCTTCCCTTCTCCCTCCCTGATCCCAGCTTGGGTCTAAAATGCTGTACACTGTCCAGCGCCTTGGGATGTTCTCTCGACGTGAAAAACTCTATACAAATGTAATCTTGTTGTTGTTGCCCAAGTGATCATTAGCATGATTCACTGAGAGTGATCAAGTACAGCAACACTGTTGCAATTATTGTTAACACAAGAAAAGTGTGTGCTAAATGGAGAATTGGTGCCACATGTAATACGTAATAATAATCTTTACCATTTGATACGTGTCTTTCACATCAGAAGGACATCTCAAAGTTCTTCACGGATATAACGTAAAATGTAGTGACTGTATATGTTTTTGTGGGTGATCGTTTCGTACAAGGAAATGAATGGTTTAGCTGCAATAGTGGAATCTCATGATTCATTTGGTAACCTTGGAAGTAAAATTGTTCATTTAACACCCCTCGTAATATGAAAGATGATATTTATTTGGCTAAATCTGGTATTATTTTCTTTACATTTATAAATCACATTAACAAAAGTGACTTTTGAAACTTTGAACATACCATTTAAAAGGTAATTGGATAAACATTTGAAGAGGAACAGTTTAAACGGCTGCAGAGATTAAAATACTAAACTCCAATGGAGAAGGTGGCTTCGGCATCAGTTTGATGGGCCAATAGGTCTCCTTCTGTGCTGCAATTTAGACAAATTTATGTAATTCAGCAATGAGCAACTGGCCAGTAAACTTGACTGCACTCCTGTTGATCTTGCAGATGTTGAACAAGGAAATGCAACACAATTTCCTGTTACAATAGAAAGGTCTCTAATCTGATTATTGTAATTGTACAAACATATTTTAAATCACCATAAAACCATATAGAAGCTTAATATATAAACAGCAACAACAACAAGATTAGATTTTTTGAGCGCCTTTCACGTCGGGAGGACATCCCAAGGCGCTGTACAGTTGGGTCAGGACCCGAGCAGGGGGGAAATGGTCAGGGTGAGGGGAGGGAAGGGAGGGAGCGAGGAGGGGGTAGAGAGTCGAGAGGGGAGCTGAAGGCACGGTCAAAGAGAAAGGTCTTGAGACCGGCCTTGAAGGAGGAAAGAGAGGAAGCAAGGCGAAGGCACTGGGGGATGGAGTTCCAGAGCCTGGGGGCTGAGAGGCTGAAGGCCCGACCACCGATGGTAGGGCGGTTGGGGCGGGGGATGTGGAGCAGACCGGAGCCAGAGGAACGGAGGGTACGGGCAGGTAGGTAGGGGGATAGTAGGTCAGAGAGGTAGGAGGGAGCGAGGCCGTGAATGGCCTTGTAGGTGAGGATGAGGATCTTGAATTCGATCCTCTGGGAAGCCAGTGGAGGCGAGCGAGGGTGGGAGTGATGTGGTCCCGAAGCCTGGTGCGGGACAGTACGCGAGCTGCAGAGTTCTGAATGACCTGCAGCTTGTGGAGGGAGGTGCCGGGAAGGCCGGCGAGGAGAGAGTTCCCACAGTCCAGCCTTGAGGTGATAAAGGCGTGGACCAGAGTTTCAGCAGCGTGAGGGGTGAGGTAGTGCCGTAGTCTGGCGACATTCCGGAGGTGATGGAAGGCGGTGCCAGTTGTGGCGCGGATATGAGGGAGAAAGGACAGCTCAGGGTCGAACAGAACCCCGAGGTTCGTGACTGGCTTTAAGAGGTGGAGAGTGCAGCCTTGGATGCTGATGCTGTCAGCGCCTGAGGTGCGGAGGCGCTGACGCGAGCCAATCAGGAGGGCCTCAGTTTTGCGCACGTTGAGCTGAAGAAAGTTGCTCTCGTCCAGGACTCGATGTCAGACAGGCAGCTGTCAGGACATCGGTGGTCGTGGAGTTGAGGTTAGAGGAGGAAAGGTAGAGTTGGGTGTCATCCGCATACATGTGGAAGTTAACCCCATGTCTGCGGATGATGTCACCAAGGGGGAGCATATAGAGGGTGAAGAGGAGGGGACCGAGGACAGAGCCTTGAGGGACACCGCACGAGACAGTGCGGGGGCTGGAGGAAAAGCCATTCGTGGAGACAAAGTGAAGACGGTGGGAGAGTTACGACCTAAACCACTCAAGGACAGGGCCTTGAAGGTTGAGGTGAGAGGACAAGCGGTGGAGTAGGATAGCGTGGTCGACCGTATCGAATGCTGCCGATAGGTCGAGGATGACGAGGAGGCAGAGGGAGCCCTGGTCACAGATGGTCAGGATGTCATTGGTGACCTTGACCAGGGCAGTTTCTGTGCTATGGGCAGCACGGAAACCCGACTGAAGGGGTTCGAATAATGAATCGTTGGAGAGGAAAGAGCGCAGCTGGGAGGTGACAACTCGTTCCAGGACCTTGGACAGGAAGGGGAGGTTGGAGATGGGCCGGTAGCTTGATAGCTGCGACGCATCAAGGGAGGGTTTTTTCAAGGTGGGAGTGATGGTGGCAGTTTTTAAGGGAATGGGGAGGGACAGGTTGACGATGTCTGTGATATGTGGGGCAAAGAGGTGGAGCTGGCAGATATGGAGTGGAGTGGGGATGGGGTCAAGGGAGCAGGTGGTGGGTTTCAGGAATAGGATGAGTTTGGTGACAGAGGGTGGGGAAACGGGTACAAAAGTGGGTAGGAGTCGGAGTGTGGGAGGGTTAGGGTGGATGTTGGAGGGGAAGTGACCGCGGAGCGAATTCCCTTGATTTTGGATTCAAGGAAATCCAGCATCTCCTCGCAGTGAAGGTTGGAGGAGATGACCTGCGTGGGGTGGCGGGGGGGGACGGAGGAGTCGGGATGTGGTAGAAAACAGTAGCCTGGGGTTGCCCTTCGCCTCCAGGATTATCCTGGAGTAGAAGGATGATTTGGCCGAGGCTAGAGTGGAGCGGTAGATTTTGAGGAGGTCCAGCCAGATTTGTCGGTGGACCGTTAGGCCAGATTTGACCCAGGTGCATTCAGCGGCCCGCACCTAGTTCTTCAGTGAGCGGAGGTGGGTGGTGAACCAGGGGGAGGAGCGAGAGTAGGAGACAGTACGGTAGGTGATGGAGGCAAGAGTGTCAGTGATTTTTAATAGGATTGTTTTGTAATTTTAGTTCAATAACTCTATTTCGTGCCTTAGGACGTCCTCCTGACATGAAAGGCGCTTTACAAATGTAATTTTGTTGTTGTGGTGGAGATATTTTGGGAAATCTTTACGGTAATTCCACTTTATTCAACTTGTGCTCTGTATTAGGTCAGATCAGATCTGAGATTATTGAACTAAATCTCATCCACAGCCACCTAGAGGTTCCTCTTTATCCCGGTTCACACAAATAAAATGTTTAGCTGTACGGTCGTGGAACCTCATGCTTTATTGAGTAACCTTGGCAGTAAATTTGTTTATTTTACACACCTTTTAATACAAATGTGGCAGTGTACAAATAGTTACAATGCTTGGCTGTACTTCAAGATAAGATATGTTTGAGACTTAGCATATCCTCAGCAAGATTGTGAGACCACTGAACAAAATGGTTAGACTCATTGCCAATGTATGAGGTTCAGTGTAACTAAAGCCAGCTGATTTTTTTCCCCAGGGCACTAGAGACATCAGAAGTGAACTGTGAAATCCAGAAGCTTATTTGGATAACAAAGTATCAACCAAGAAGTACTTCAATAGCTCTATATTTATAGCAGTGCGCCAGATGAAAATTCTAAAAGATCAGCTAAGACTGGGGTCATTAACCAAGTAGGAGCACTTGAAGATATCATCTTACCAGTGTGACTCCTTCATCATTCTTCTGATTGATGTTTCCACCGGCTGCCAGGAGATTCTTAACATCTGCCAACATTTTTGAAGGACGCTGTGTTTTCATGTGCCGCAAGGAGTTCACATCAACACCTGCATGTTACAGTTTTGGAATTAAACATGGATTGGTGCCATGAATTGCATTGAAATTGTACACAAGTAAACCAAGCTTATGGAGTCCTGTAGCTCAGTGGTTAGAGCACTCGCTTTGGAAGCGAGAGACCTGGGTTCGATTCCCGGCAGGGTGAAACCTTGGGCAAGTTTCCTAACTCCACACGCTTGATAATAATCCCTCAAGAAAAAAAAATAATAAATTGGTCATTTCAATCCACGACTGTTTGTGGGACAGTGCTGTGCACAATTGGCTTCCGCATTTCACCCACAAATATACAGTCAATTCACTTTAAAGTCTATTCTGTGAACTGTTTAGAGACGTCTAGAAGACTTGAAAAGCGCTATATCAAATGCAAGGATTATGATTATTATAAGCTCAGTTTATAACTAGAATTGCCCAGTGCACAAACGAGCAGGTTTCAAGATGAATATGGTCGCATGGAAGTGTATTAAAGTCAGGTTTTTCATGAAATCCTTCATGAAATAATATTTTCTCAGGAGAACCGTTTTTAAGCTACAAAAAATTGAAGGATCTGAGATTTGGTCATCAGTCTGTTGTGAGTTTGCTGATCTTAGATGGGGCAGCAGTGGAGTAGGTATACTTAACTTCAGTCTCAGGGAAAGATAATGCAAGGTTCTCCCACTTCAACAACAACAACAACAAGATTCCATTTATAAAGCGCCTTGCATTATAAGCATTATAAGCATTATCACTTCTTCGTGACGTCTCAAAGTGCTTCACAGAATATACCGTAAAGTGAATTGGCTATGTAAATTGTGGGAGAAACTCGGCAGTCAATTGTGCACAACAGTGTCTCACAAACAGTCATGGATTGAGTGACCAAATGATTTTTTTTNCTTGAAGGGATTATTACTCCCCAGAAAAGTGATCTGCCAATCAACTTCCTACTTACTGCTAGGTAAACAGAGGAATGTGGAATAAAGAATAGAACCCATATCCGTTCTGTGGCATTCAAGCTACTGTGTCAATTTGTTGGTCATAGAAAGACATGAAACAACCACACTCACTATCCTTGTGATATATCACATCCTCTTCCACTCCAACGATAATGAGGAAAAGACACAAGACAATAGGTGCACTTTACACCCAATATACTGAAAAATTCTACACTAATGTATGAGAATGAAATATTAATCTAAATGTCAAAAGTACACATGATGGAAAACTATTGAGAAAACTCTTGTGACACACTGAAACATAACCAGGAGAAGAGGCAATGCTTAGGGATGTCCCTCTGCACTGCTGTTTATGGGTCAGTGAAAAAAAGGCTTAAAGACAGATGTGTTGCTGTCAGATGATTTGGTTTGAACTGGTCATGGTTTCATGAACTCTATCTCCAGCAGCAGCAGGCGCCTTTCACGTTGGGAGGACGTCCCAAAGCACTGAACAGTCAGGGCTTGAGCATGGGGGAGGGGATGGGGTAGGCGTGAGGGAAGGCAGAGATGGTAGGGTGAGTTGGGTGGGAGACATGGAGCAGACTGGAGCCCACTGAACAGAGGGAGCAGGCAGGTTGGTAGGGAGTCAGCAGGTCAGAGAGGTAGGAGGGGGCAAGGCCATGGATGGACTTGAAAGTGAGGTTGTGGATCTTGAATTCTATCCTCTGGGGGATGGGGAGCAAGTGGAATCGGGGGAGGGTGGGAGAGATGGAGTCACGGAGCCTGGTGCGGGAGAGTACACAAGCTACAGAGTTTTGGATGATCTGCAGTTTGTGAAGGGAAGAGTTGGGAAGGCTGATGAGGAGGGAATTTCTATAATTGAGCCTTGATGTGACGAATGAGTGGGTTTCGGCAGCCTGAGGGGTGAGGCAGTGGTGCAGTCTGGCAATGTTGTGGAGGTTGTGGTAGGCAGTGCCGGTCATGGTGCGGATGTAGGGGAGAAAGGACAGTTCAGGCTCAAACAAGATACCCAGGTTCCTGACTGGCTTAGTGAGGTTGAGTGTGTAGCCGTGGAGGCTGATGCTATCAGCGCCTGAGGTGCGGAGGCGCTGGTGCAAGCCAATCAGGAGGGCCTCGGTCTTGCTGACGTTGAGTTGGGGGAAAGCTGTCCCTTGTCCAGGACTTGATGTCAGACAGGCAGTCGGTCAGGACGCCAGTAGTCCTGGAGTTCAGGATGGAGGCAGAGATGTAGAGTTGGATGTCATCCACATACATGTGGAAATTTACCCCATGTCTGCGGATGATGCCACCAAGGAGGAGCATGTAGAGGGTGAAGAGGAGGGGTCCGAGGACAGAGCCCTGAGGAACACCGCATGAGATGGTGCGGGGTGCCGGAGGAGAAGCCGTTTGCCATGATAAAGTAGAGGCAGTGTGAAAGTTAGGACCTGAACCAGTCAAGGACAGAACCTTGAAGGTTGAGGTGGGAGGAGAAGAGGTGAAGGAGGATTGAGTGGTCCACGATGTCAAAGGCAGTGGAGAGGTCGAGGAGGATGAGGAGACAGAGGGAGCCCTGGTCACACATGGTCAGGATGTCTTTTGTGACCTTGACCAGAGCAGTTTCCGTGCTGTGGGCAGCAAGGAAACCCGATTAGAGGGGCTCATGGAGGGAGTGGGAGGAGAGGAAAGAATAAAGCTGAGAGGCAACGACTCTCTCAAGGACCTTGGATAGGAAAGGGAGATTTGAGATGGGCCGGGAGCTGAATAGCTGTGATGGGTCAAGGGAAGGTTTCTTCAAGGTAGGGGTAATAATGGCTGTTTTGAGGGGGGAAGGAACAGTACCAGATGACAGGGAGAGATTAATGATGTTGGTGAGTATGGAGTAAGGAGGCGGAGCTGGGATTTAAGGAAAGGGGTGGGGATGGGATCCAGGGAGCAGGTGGTGGGCTTCATGGAGGTTACTGTGGTGAAGATAGAAGAGAGGGTGACAGGATCAAAAGTTTGGAAGGAGGGATGGGTAATTGTCAGATGGGTAATTGTGTGGGGTGGGGTAGGGAGGGAGTGGAAGTTGGGAGGGCAGTGGCAGCTTAGTGGATTCCCTCGATTTTGGACTTGAGGAAGTCCAGCATTTTCTCGCAGTGAGAGTCAGAGGAAAGTATCGGCGAGGTGTGTCAGGGAGGGTCGAGGAGCCGGTTAGTGGTGGAGAACAGGAGTCTGGGGTTGCCCTTCATCTCCAGGGTTAACCTGGAATAGAACGATGACTTGGCTGAGGCGAGAGTGGAGCCGTAGGTCTTGATGTGGTCCAGCCAGATGTGCTGGTGGACCGTTAGACCGGATTTGAGCCAAGTGCATTCGACAGCCCACACCTGGACCTTGAGCGAGCGGAGGTGGCTGGTGAACCAGGGTGAGGATCGGGAATAGGAGGCAGTTCGGGAGGTGAGGGGGCAAGGGCGTCGAGTGTGGTGGAGGGTGCTATGGAAAAGAGTAAGTGCAGTGAGTGGGTTGGTGCGAGAGGTTGGCCAGAGGGAGAGAATGGATTGTGAGGAGATCTTCTTTCACAGGTGGTAGAAAATGGTGGTAGGTTTGGAGGCAGTGGGATATGGGAGTTGAGGGAAATGAAATGGTGGTCAGAGATGGCCTTGTCAGTGATGGTGACATCCGAGACGCTGAGGCCCTGGGTGATCACCAGGTCGAGCGGGTGACTGTGGGTAGCAGAGTGGATGTGGAGGGAGAGGTTGAGAGAGGAGAGGAGAGAGGAGAAGTCTGAGGTGGTGGAGCAGGTGGGGGTGAAGTGGAGGTTGAAGTCGCGAAGGATGATGAGGCGGTCGGAGCAGAGGCAAAGGGAAGCAAGGAGGGTGGAGATAATAATAATAATAATAATAATCCTTGCATTTGATATAGCGCTTTTCACGTCGGGAGGACGTCCCAAAGCGCTTCACAGAACATACTGCAAAGTTAATTGACTGTATATTTGTGGGCGAACGCGGCAGCCAATTGCGCACAGCAATGTCCCACAAACAGTCGTAGATTGAAAATGACCAATTAATTATTGTTTTTGGTTTTTGAAGAGATGTCAGAGATGAAGGTGGGGGAGGATTTTAGGGGGTGGTAAAGTAAGAGAATTTCTAGAGAGAGGTGGAAGGGATGGCAGAGGGTAAGGTGTTCACCCAAGTCAACCAAGTTTACTGTAGTTTTCTTCTCAGGAGGAAACTTGCCTCCACCACCCACCCCCGGTAAATTCTGCATCAACTGGTATAACAATATTCTGTGCTAAAACAGTTAGATAGATACTAACACTTTTAGTTTCAGAATTATCAACAGCAAAATGGATACCTTGATCTTATTTTCTGCTCACAACATTAGAAAGCAAGAGTGCAGAGGACAGTGACAAGGCTGATCTCTATTGTTACAGATAAGCTATAAGCAAAGAATAGATAAGATGGGGGTCTTATGTCTTGAAAAGAGAAGTTTCAGGAGAGACTGTTTAGAGATATCTCTGATACTAAGTGGGATTGGGAACGATATTTACAGATATACCCAGCTCAGAGCATACAGCATAGATTCATGAGGATGATACCAGAGATGAAAGCCTATAGCTAGGAGAGACAAAGTGGATTAGAACTCTTCCAGTGTTAATTTGTTAGAGATGTTCAAGATGAAAGGATCAATAATGAGGAACTATTTCTGTTGCTATGTGATGATTTGAATAACTAGGAAGGAGGAAGTCAGGAAATATTTATTCACTCAGAGGGTGTACAGAATATGGAATGAATTGCACGGGATGGCTGTTGAAGCAATCTTATATGGAGTATTTAAAAGAGAATTAGATAGGCACATGCTGAGGAAGGATTAATTAGAGATTTTGAATTGCTGGTAATAATTTAACACAACTTGTGCTACCGATGCTTCCACGTGCTGGAGCTACAACTTACCTTTGACTATTACTGAATGTATTCTTGAATTTTTTTCATAGAAAGTACTGATTCGTTATGAGAAACAACAATAAGTTGCATTTATAGAGCGCCCTTTACACTGCAAGGTGTCTTGGAGCGAGAAAGAACAAGGAGTTGGGATTAGAGTTGGATTAACTGCGGGTGCAAACACCGACACTGATAAAATGAGTTGAATGTCCTCTTACTGAGTCATAAATTTCAATGGTTCATAGCAAAAGCAAGTTCCCACCACAATCTGCAGTTAACTTGAAATGTACACACAGCTTCAGGCTGGAAAACTGCAAAGTTATCTGTTCTCATAGGGAGTATCATAGAATCATAGAATTATACAGCACAGAAGGAGGCCGTTCAGCCCATCGTGTCTGTGCCAGCTCTTTGAAAAGTGCTATCCAATTCAATCCGACTGCCCCTTCTTTCTCCATAGCCCTTCAAACTTGTCCTCCCCAAATAATTGTCTACTTCTCTCTTAAAAGTTGTCATCAAATCGGCTTCCACCACCCTTTCAGGCAATGCATTCCAGATCCGAACAACTCGCTGTGTGAAAACATTCCTCCTCACCTCCCCTCTGTTTCTTTTAACAACTATTTTAAATCGGTGTCCTCAGGTTACCGACACACCCGCCAGTGGAAATAATTTCTCCTTGTTTACCCTATCAAATCCCCTCATAATTTTGAAAACTTCTATCAAGTCTCCTCTTAACCTTCTCTGCTCCAAGAATAATAATCCCAGTTTCTCTCGCCTCTCCTGATAACTGAAGTCCCTCATTCCTGGTACCATGCTGGTAAATCTCTTTTGCACCCTCTCCAATGCCTTGACAAACTTCCTAAAGTGTGCTGCCCAGAACTGAACACAGTACTCTAACTGAGGCCTAACCAGTGTTTTATAAAGGTTCATCATAATAGTAGAAATATCACACTGCAGTTTTGAAGTCTGCAGTGAGGCACACGGTGGGGGAGAGAAGAGGCTTTTTTGTTCTGTGTGTCTCTATTATATAGCAGACCCACTGAGAGATACATAGAACATTAAAACACGCAAACAGGTCATTTGGTCCAACTAGTTTTTGCCACTGTTTACACTCTACGAGTCTCCACCGATCCTAACCCACCGCTCTTTCCTAGCTTTCCATGTTGGTACCTAAACAACTAGCCGATCTTTCACACACTAATCAACCTGCTGGCTATTACCTGTATTTTCTGCTTCCATTGAATAGTTCTATGGTTGATTGTCAAATAATAAATCAACAACAACAACAAAATTACATTTATAAAGCGCCTTTCACGTTGGGAGGACGTCTCAAAGCGCTGGACAGTCAGAGGTCAGGTGTCGGGGGCCGAACATGGGGGAGGGGTGGTGTAGGGGTGAGGGAAGGCAGAGAGGTGGGAGGGAGACCAAAGGCACGGTCGAAGAGAAGGGTCTTGAGACCGGCCTTGAAGGAGGCAAGGGAGGAAGCGAGGCAAAGGGACTGTGGGATGGAGTTCCAGAGTGTGGGGGCAGAGAGGCTGAAAGTCCGGCCACCGATGGTAGGTTAGGTTGGGCGGGAGACATGCAGCAAACCAGAGCCCGCTGATCGGAGGGTGCGGGCAGGTTGGTAGGAAGTCAGCAGGTCAGAGAGGTAGGATGACATGGATGGCCTCGAAAGTGAGGACAAGGATCTTGAATTCAATCCTCTGAGGGATGGGGAGCCAGTTGAATCGGGTGAGGGTGGGAGTGATGTGGTCACGGAGCCTGGTGCGTGAGAGTACACGAACTGCCGAGTTTTGGATGATCTGCAGCTTGTGAAGGGAAGAGTTGGGAAGGCCAATGAGGAGGGAGTTCCCGTAATGGAGCCTTGATGTGACGAATGCGTGAGTGAGGGTTTCGGCAGCCTGAGGGGAGAGGCAGTGGTGGAGTCTGGCAATGTTGCAGAGGTGGTGTCAACAGGGTAGCTCCAGAGCATTTGAGTTTCATTTGAGCATTCAAGCTTCCTGTATAATTTCTCTTTAAAAACCTTTTTGTGAAATCTGAGCAATTTATTCTGTTTCTGCATGAAATAAAACATTCCAGGAGAAAGTCCTATAAAACCAAGTGTATCTGCTGCAACTCCACTAAATAGAAATTTAAAGATTAATGTCTCAAAGTTGCCAAGTAGTTATGCTATTCTGAAAGATTCAAGTAGCAGTCTATGTGCTTGTAACCCCCAAATAGAATAAGAGAGAGGCCATTCAAGCCCATTGAGCTTATTTGTTATTTTGTTTATTATTATTATTATTAATTTGTTTGATCGTGCAAATCTTTAAATTTGCATCTTTTGCAAATTCTTTTTCCCACACACTCCTAAGTTCCTTGTCAAGTATCTACAATAGAACTCCTGTTCTAACACATTCAGTTTTTACTTGGGTTCAGTTATTGTTCAGTTGAGCGGGGGAGTGGACCATTTAAGTAGGAAAACACTGAATGTGTTTGCAAAATACTTACTTGTCTGTTCACTTCAAAATACCAGCTGCCTTTAGGTGCTATAAGAACCTCTGGGTCATAGGATCAGCACCACCAACATTACTTCCTAAGCACAGTTCATGCAATATTTATGCATCCCAACTAAAGGACTCCACTAATATCCAACTATTTCCTTTTCAAACATCTCAATTCACGCTGCCTCATGTGGCTGTGCATTCCATATTTTCACAACTCCTGTGTGCAGAAATGTTTTCTGATTTCACCTCTAATCATCTTAGTTCTAATTTTAAGGTCATGTCTTGTTTTGGATCTTCTGCCAGAGGGAAGAGTCATTTACAATCTAAATCGTCAGTGGCTTTCATTATTTTAACATAGTCGTGAGTGGATAATGCTCTTTAAATTGTAGGAGTTGAAACAGATCGTAGATAATAAGTAAGTATGCTTTCTCTGTCAAATTACTGCTTTTACATTTAGTAATGTGATTTTTGTATTAAACTTAAAGGCTAAAATGTTTTTCTCCCACAGGAAACAATAACAGTAAATGCTAAAAATAATACATTGTAATTTAAACAAATTATATGCTTTGAAGTGTTCAAGGCTGTTATTCATCTCAGATTATTTCAGCATGGGGTTACTATTCTGTGTTACAACGATGACAATATAATCACCTGCAATTACATGAACTGGTAATACGCAGCAACTTGTTTTCACAGAGCAAAGCACGCATTAGGTGAAGCAATGGCAAGGACACTGTCAGTGACTGCATTCCTTTGGCTAATGTAACTCTCAGCTTTGAGAGAAATTATGCCATTTGCGGAGGGATCACCACAAAATGAAACTCATGAACGAATGCATCTGCAAGTGTTCTACAATTGTGTATACTATGTAGATACGACCATTCAATCAGAGACTAACTGAGGGCAACTAAAATAACACATCCCCTCCTGGGCACACAGTATTCTGTACAACATCAACCCACGCTCCCTGAGGGACCAATCACTGCTAATGACCTTATGTTTGTCACAATAGACCTGTCACAGTGCTCCTCGAATAGACATCAATTCAAACAAAAGCCAATGAAGTTAATGTGCAGACAGATGTTTAATGCTTGCAATTACACCCATCACATTTGTTTTTCTCTGCGACAGAACAATGATATTTCCTACCACCCTTGTTCACTGTGTGAGTTTTGAGTCCAAGCTATAATAGACTCAGAGTATTAATAGCTGCAGAACAGGTACCATATAGAGCAAGAGTTCAAATCAACAAGGCAGTTAAAATATCAGCAGTCTGCACTTAGCATTTTATATTGTCTTCACAGCCTATTATTTTACTTTTGAGACATTTGGCTTATGTGATACCCTAACAATATCTCTTCTAAACTCATCAATTCATACCTGATAACTGGTAATAATTGTTGTATTTGATCTAGCACCTTATCACATCTTCGAGATGTCTCAAAGCGCTTCACAGAATATACTGCAAAGTGAGTGGAGTGACTGTATATTTTGTGGGCGAAATTCACCTTTCCATAGTTTTATTCTCCTTCCTCAAAATTACTACTATTGTGTTATGGATCTATCAAATCACTTTCTTGAAAAACATTCTCCAGCAATCTGCAAGTCTTTTATTCTCAAGACCTGAAAGAACCCTTTATTTTAGTGTTTTGTTCATTCTGCACTTTTGACCGAGGTTCATAAGAGGGTCTAATTTGCAATACTGTAATTATTCTAAATAAGAAATGTGTAACTCTCAAAGTTCTAAAGCGCTGAACGTGCTTCAAGACATTCCTTTTTTTTTACAAAGTAGTTAATTTTCCTTCAATTTATTCTCTATTTTACAAGGGATGATTAATGTGATATTTTATAACAGATTTTAAAATTATTGAATGTGATTGTGTTTTCTATCTTCTCCTGAAGTCTGCATACAAAAACCCCTTCCCCCGATTGCTCCAGCACAATGGTTATTGAATCAGTTATGAAACATCAAATTTAGGAAGATAGATTCAGGGAGCTCGGTGTAGGAAAGGACAGGGTTACAGAATTCTAGATAGTCTGCAACTCGCTTGTGTAGGGAAGGGTTGGGTCATCCGACGAGCAGTGTTGGCACGGACGTGATAAATGCATGCGTTAGGATCCAGCAAGTTGATACATGACATATCAAGATACCTGCAGGTTTTGCTAGCTTCAAGCATTTTTGTGACTCTCATAAATCAAGCCCCATACTGCTTCTTAATCTTATTCAAGAGCCATTTCCTTTATTATATCTTTAATAAAGTTTAAAGGTACAAATCAATTGTTTGTTGTTTTCTGGCCATTATTTGGAGTGATGTAGGGTTACTATTTACATTATTTGCAACGTAGGGTGGGGGATTAAACCAAGCTTCCCTCTCTCCATTACTATACTGCTGGAACAAAGAAGCTCTGCAGTGTAAATGTAACATTTAATCCACAAAGGGAACTGAAGATTTCAATACAGATAAAGACCATTGGGAAAATAATAATGCTCAAGTTAATGTACCATTATCTTCCAGATGTTGGAGAAGTATAGAGCTTGATTCTGTGCCCTCCATTGTATAATCCAGTGCGATATGCCCATTTATATTCTGCAGCAGCACATTGGCTCCAGCCTAAAGACAGGAAAATAAACAAATATGTTAATCTTCTTCAGTTCTGAATCATGAAATAAGAATAAAGTTACTGATGCAGAAATTGCTGAAACATTTAATTGAATTGGAAAGACATGCATCTCCCTGTTATTTCTATGTTGTTTTTGTCAACCTTTTTCCTATAGGCCTATATTGTGTAATTTTATTTACTTTTCTATTTGATTGGCTCGCTCCAACACCTCAGGCACTGGTGGCATCAGCATCCATGGTTGCACACTCCACTTCACGAAGCCAGTTAGGAACCTGGGTGTCTTGTTCGATCCTCAACTATCCTTTCTCCCCCATATCCATGCCATGACACCCCTCGACATAACCCCACCTCCGCAACATTGCCCAACTCCATCATTGCCTCACCACTCAGGGTGAAACCCTCATACACGCATTTGTCACCTCAAGACTCGACTACGGAAACTCCCTCCTTATCAGCCTCCCCAACTCTTCCCTCCACAAGCTGCAAATCATCCAGAACTCTGCAGCTCGTGTCCTCTCCTATACCAGGCTCCATGACCCTATTACCCCAACCCTTGCCCGGCTCCACTGGCTCTCTATCCCTCAGAGGATAGAATTCAAAATCCTCATCCTCACTTTCAAGCCCCTTCATGGTCTTGCCCCCTCCTATATCTCTGACCTGTTGACCTCTATCAACCTGTCCGCTGCCTCCGCTCAGCAGGCTCCGACCTGCTCCAGGTCTCCCGCCCGACCCGCGCTACCATTGGCTTTTATCCTCACTGGCCCCACTCTTTGGAACTCCATCCCACAAATCCCTTTGCCTTGCTCCCTCTCTTGTCTCCTTCAGGGCACAACTCAAGTCCCTCCTTTTTGACAGTGCCTTTAGCCACCCTCCTAACCCCTCTGCCCTTCCTCATCCCAACCCCGCCCCCCGCGCTTGAGTCCTAATCCCTGATTGTTCAGCGAGTTGGGACATGAAAGGCACTGTACAAATGCAATTTTGTGGTTGTTCTAGCAATAGTAGATGTGTTGATTAGCATACTTGGATTATATTTTTGTTCAACGATACCATACATCCTTTCCTTCATAATATTTTATATTTTTGCAAGATTTTATCAGATATTCAATACAAGTTTAGTCAAACATCAAGGCAGAACACCCACACACTGCTTTGACATAAAGGCTTGTGCTCCAGGAGGTGTTGACATTTGTTAAACTGCTATCTTGCCAAGGGAGGGGGGGTGGGGGGGGGGGCGGAAGGTTGGAAGCAAGAAAACGCTTCTTCCCGAGCCCAGTGATTTATTAAAATAAGACAAACAACAGGTTTGGAGCAGCCACCAAACATATTACTATCAGTGTGAAGTGTAACTGATGCTGATATAAGTCCATATGATCAGTTTTATAATGCAGCTTTGCCGCCAGTTCACTGTGACAGAAATACAATGCAGAGAGAGCATGACAACTTGAATATGTACACAGCTGTTGTACAAGAGATGACATGAAAGGACAAGAAAAATATGGTTTAGGAAACTCTTAACACAGAAAGAAATACGTGGGCTTGAGAGAACTAGACTTTACATTAGTTGGTTTGAGCAGTGAATAAGGTTGGAAAATTCTAAAAGCATTGTAGCTTTGTTCAGCACTGTAATCTGTCTATTCTATATTCCACAGCATCTTCCAAAAAATACTATCTTGGAAATTGGGCAAAATTACATTTTACTAAATTGTGAATGGATTAAAGAAATGTTGAATACATTTTTTAAAATATGGTAAGAATTGAGCAGGACTTTGGTAAGATCTGAGTTCTTCCCGCAAGAGTCACAGGAGCTGCATTACAGCCAGATGCTTATTCAAATTCTGAACCTGTAAAGTTGCTGCAGACCGCAATAGAATCACCAGCAAAGGGCCTGACTGGTCACAGCAATGTAGATAAGACGCACAACTCAATGATTCACTGTCACATCACATATCAAGCGAGTTCAGTTGCATGAATGTCAAATGAATGTGAACTGTACAGCCGGAATGTATTCCCAGATGATTCTGCAACAATTGGCCTTGGATTGACTTCAAAGACAAAAAAAGCCTGGCTGTGATTTATTATCAGCAATTACAGTGCAAGCTTGTGTCATCAAAGTGGCCTAAAGCAGAAGCAGGGTCTCAGTGAATGGCATCAAATGCAAAAATTACAGCAAATATGTGCATAAAACAATGATCATATGTGAGACAAATCATACCATCTTCAGAGGAGAATTGTTTTTTGGGGGATGAATTTCACATTAAAAGAATATTAGTGCTGGGAAATTAACACTAGAATCATAGAATCGTACAGCACAAAAAGAGGCTATTCGGCCCATCGAGTCTGTGCCGGCTCTTTGAAAAGAGCAATGTAATGTCAATCCCACTCCCCAGCCCTTTCCCCATAACCCTGCAAACCTGTCCTCCTCAAATACACCGCGTTTTTAAAAGTTGTTATCGAATCGGCCTCCACCACCCTTTCAGGCAATGCATTCCAGATTCGAATAACTCGCTGTGTGAAAAAATTTCTTCTCACCTCCCCTCTGCTTCTTTCAGAAACTATTTTGAATCTGTGACCTTGAGTAACCGACACACCCACCAGTGGAAACAGTTTTTCCCTTTCCAATCTATCAAATCCCCTCATGATTTAGGTCTCCTCATAACCTTCTCTGCTCCAATGAGAATAATCCCAGCCTCTCGAGCCTTTCCTCATAATCAAGGTCCCTCATTCCTGGTACCATCCTTGTAAATCTCCTCTGCACCCTTTCCAATGCCTTAAGATCCTTCCTATAGTGTGGTGCCCAGAACTGAATACAGTATTCTAGCTGAGGCCTAACCAGTGTTTTATATAGGTTAATCATAACCTCCTGACTCTTGTACTCTATGCTCTTATTTATAAAGCCTAATATCCCATATGCCCTTTTTACAGCTTTATCTACCTGTCCTGCCAACTTCAAGGATTCATTTACCTGAACTCCCAGGTCTCTCTGTTCCTTCACCACCCCTTAAGATTGTATTACCAGCCTATATTGCCTCCCCTCATTCTTTCTTCCAAAATGCATTACCTTGCATTTCTCCACTTTGAAATTCATCTGCCATGTGTCTGCCCATTTTACCATTCTGTCTATGTCTTCCTGCAGTTGGCTACTAACCTTTTCACTGTTTACTACCCTATCCAACTTTGTAACTTTGTGTCGTCCGCAAACTTGCAAATGGTACTTGCTTTACCCAAGTCCAGATCATTTATATATATTAAGAAGAGCTGTGGTCCCAATACCGATTCCTGGGGGACGCCACTGTGCACTTCCCTCCAGTCAGAAAAGCAACCACAACTCTCTACTTTCTGTCTCCCAGCCAGTTCTGGATCCATGCTGCCACTGTCCCTTTTATACCATGGGCTTCTATTTTTCTTACAAGTATATCATGTGGCACTTTGTCAAATGCCTTTTGAAAGTCCATAAAAACTATATCAACTGCACTACCTTCATCCACCCTCTCCGTTACCTCATCAAAAAATTATATTAGATTTGTTAGACAAATTTGCCTTTAACAAATCCGTGCTGGCTATCCTTAATTAACTCATATTCTTCTAAGTGAAGATTTATTCTGTCCCAGATTATAGTCTCCAGGAGTTTCCCCACTACTGATGTTAGGCTGACTGGCCTGTAGTTCCCAGGTTGGTCCTTCTGCCCCTTTTTGTACAGGGGAGTAACATTAGCCACTCTCTAGTCCTCTGGCACCACCTCTGTGTCCAATGAAGATTGAAAAATTGTAGCCAAAGCCTCCGCTATTTGTACCCATGCCTCCCATAGTAACCTTGGCTGCAGCCCGTCCGGAGCGGACCACTTATCTACCTTGAACCCAGTCAACATTTTCAGTACTTCCTCTCTGTTTATACTTATCCTATCCATTTCCTCTACCCTCTCCTCTAATACTGCGGCATTTGGTGCATCCACTTCTTTTGTGAAGACAGATGCAGTGTACTCATTCAGTACATCAGCCATGCCCTCTGCCTCCATAATAAGATTTCCGCCTTGGTCCTTAATTGGCCCCACCCTACCTTTGACTAACCTTTTTTTCTTGATATGTTTGTAAAATATTTTAGGATTCCCTTTAATGTTATCCGCTAACCTTTTTCCGTATAATCTTTTTGCCCCTTTTATTTCCTTTTTCAGTTCTCTTCTGTACTTCCTATGTTCTATTTGGTTATCTTCTGTATCTTGGGCTTGACATTTTTTATACACCTCTGTTTTCTGCTTCATTCTGGACACAATTATCTCGTCATCCAGGGAGGTTTGGATGCCCTACTTTTCCCTTTTGTGGGAATGTATTTGTTCTGTCCTATCTCATCCTTGAAGACATCCCACTGCTCTTTAGTTGTTTTACCTGCCAATCTTTCTTTCCAGTCCACCTTGGCTAGGTCCCTTTTTAACTCACTGAAATTAGCCCTCTTCCAGTTGAGTATCTTCATTTTTGATTGTTCCTTGTCCCTTTCCATATGCACTCTGAATCTAATGATGTTGTGATCACTATTGCCCAGATGCTCTCCCACTGAAACCTGCTCCACTTGCCCTACTTCATTCCCTAGAACTAAATTCAGCACTGCTTCCTTCCTCGTTCAGCTGGAAACGTACTGATCAAGAAAATTGTCCTGTATGCATTTTAGGAATCTTTTTTCCCCTCCTTGCCCTTTGCGCTGTTGTTTTGCCAGTCTATTTGGAGATAATTAAAGTCCCCCATTATCACGACTCTATTGGCCTTGCATCTGTCTGAGATCTGCTTGCAGATCTGCTTATCTATTTCCTTCCCACTATTTGGTGGTCTATAGTATACCCCTACCAGTGTAACATCTCCATTTTTGTTCCTTAACTCTAACCAGATAGATTCTGTTTTGGGGCCCTCCAGCACCTCGACCCTTTCCACAGCAATAACCATATCCTTGATTAATATTGCCACTCCCCCTCCTTTTTTTCCTTCCCTATCCCTCCTGAATACATTATAGCCAGGAGTATTCAGCTCCCATTCCTGTCCTTGTTTAAGTCTCTGTTACTGCTACTACATCATATCCCCCTATGACCACTTGAGCCTGCAGCTCACCAATCTTGTTTGCTGAACTCCGTGCACTAAAAGTACAAAACGTGAGGATTAAATACTCCTAGGTCGAGTACAGTATAGTTAGATGCAATCCTAACAACAGAGATTGAAATTCCATCTTGGCTTAATCATAAGACTTTTTTTTAATCTTAATATTTAAGATTGGGCAGAATTGTTGAAATGGGTGAGTTCATGTATAATTTGAAAGCCAGTTCTTTAAGAACTTTGTGTTTATTTTTTTTTAATGAATATTTGTCTATAAAACACAGTCACTCCACTATAGTACACTCTGTGAAGGGCTGTCTTCCTGAGGTGAAAGGCACTATATGAAACATAAGGATGATTATTATCATTAACTATGACAATTAATTAAATATCACAGAGTTCTTCACAGTGTTGGAGCTCGACATCGAGCCAGGGAGAGAGGTGACCATAGACTGTATCGAAGAGGAAGGTCTGCAGGTTTGATCTGAAGACAGACAAGGAGTGGATAGGTGGAAGGATTGAGGCAAAGAGTCCCAGATTCTTGGGGTGTGGTGGCTAAAAGCACAGTCTAAAAGCAAAGCTAAAAGCATAGTGGACCAAGGGGATGAGGGGCATGCAGAGACCAAAACTAGCTGAGCGAAGATGGCAAAGGAGTTCAGCAGTTCAAAAGGGCTAATATACTCAACACAAACAACAACAAACTGACATTTATAGAGCGCCTTTCACGTCGGGAGGACGTCCCAAGGCGCTGGACAGTCAGGGTTCAGGCCCCGAGCATGGGGGAGGGGTTGGGTAGGGGTGAGGGAAGGCAGAGAGATGGGAGGGCGAGCGAAGGCATGATCGAAGAGGAGGGTCTTGAGATCGGTCTTGAAGGAGGCAAGGGAGGAAGCAAAGCGAAGGGATTGTGGGATGGAGTTCCAGAGTGTGGGAGCAGAGAGGTTGAAAGTCCAGCCACCGATGGTAGGGCGGGTGGGGAGGGAGACATGGAGCAGGCTGGTGCCCGCTGAACGGAGGGAGCGGCAGGTTGGTATGGAGTCAGCAGGTCAGAGAGGTAGGAAGGGCAAGGCCATGGATAATTAGCCTCAGTCTCAGGGAAAGATAATGCAAGGTTCTCCCACTTCATAATAATAGTCCTTGCATTTAATATAACGCATTATCACTTCTTTGCAATGTCTCAAAGTGCTTCACAGAATATACTGTAAAGCGAACTGGCTATGTAAATTGTGGGCGAAACTCAGCAGCCAATTGTGCACAAAAGTGTCTCACAAACAGTCATGGATTAAGTGACCAAATTATTTTTTTCTTGAAGGGATTATTACCCCCAGAAAAGTGATCTGCCAATCAACTTCCTGCTTACTGCTCGGTAAACATAGGAATGTGGAGTAAGGTAACTTGCCTAACGTTTCGCCCTGCCCAGGAATTGAACAAAGATCTGTTCTGTGGCATTCAAGCTGTATCAATTTGTTGGTCATAGAAAGACACAAAACAACCTTGTGATATACCACATCCTCTTCCACTCCAACGATAATGAGGACAAGACACAAGACAATAGGCGCACTTTACACCCAATATACTGAAAAATTCTACACTAATGTATGAGAATGAAATATTTATCTAAATGTCAAAAGTACGCATGATGGAAAACAATTGAGAAAACTCTTGTGACGCACTGAAACATAACCAGCAGAAGAAGCAACGCTTAGGGATGTCCCTCTGCACTGCTGTATGTGGGTCAGTGAAAAAAAGACAGGTGTTCCTGTGAGGTGATGTGGTTTGAACTGGTTATGGTTTGAGCAAGTCTACCTCCACCCTTGGTTTCAGCATGAAACTATGCCTCCACCCTGAATTACTGGTACCACCTCATCATCATCATCATCTTGAATTCGATCCTCTTAGGGAATGGGAGGGATGATGACGATGATGTCGGGAGTATGTCCCAAGGCGCTGGACAGTCAGGTGTTGGGGCCCGAGCATGTGGGAGGGGTGGTGTAGGGGTAAGGGAAGGCAGAGAGGTGGGAGGGAGACCAAAGGCACGGTCGAAGAGAAGGATCTTGAGACCTGCCTTGAAGGAGGCAAGGGAGGAAGCGAGGTGAAGGGACCATGGGATGGAGTTCCAGAGTTTGGGGGCAGAGAGGCTGAAAGCCTGGCCACCGATGGTAGGTTAGGTTGGGCGGGAGACATGCAGCAAACCAGAGCCCTCTGATCGGAGGGTGCGGGCAGGTTGGTAGGAAGTCAGCAGGTCAGAGAGGTAGGATGGCATGGATGGCCTTGAAAGTGAGGACAAGGATCTTGAATTCGATCCTCTGAGGGATGGGGAGTTAGTGGAGTCGGGCGAGGGTGGAAGTTACTCTATAACCGATAAAAAGTATTGTTTCCCATTTAATTTTGCCATATTCACCTTTGCAAGTTATACAAAAGTGGCTGTGAATAAATAAATAAAAACCTACTTTCACTTTAATGAGATAGACAAGCATATCCCTTAGCAGTTACGCAATATAGGGCACCAAATTAAATGGATTTACTGTATTTATCTCAGTATTTATTTAAATTACCCTAGTTTTCTCGACATGCTTGTATTTCTTTCAGCAATTTGCAGCAAGATATTTTATTTTATGTCTACAGTATTTCATTTTGAATTTGCAGTTTATAAAGCTGAGCCTCTCTTTCCAGTTAAGTCAACAGCAAACATTTCAGGGGCTAAATCTTATTGTAGCTCTGTATATTTATAGACACAATCTCTGAGAGATAACTAACAAGAGGTAAACTTCAATTAGTTAATGTCATAACCTGTCATTGAAACACAGCCAGTAGCATTAGCGTCAAAAGGCAGATTTACCAATTAGATAGGAATAATGGAGAAAATTAACTACAACTGAAAAGGGTAAATTAAATATTGAGATTAAAAATGTGATAATCACAAATAGCAACTTCCAAATTAAATTGGGTATTTTGTAATGATATTCAATTTGAAAAGGTTAATATTCCAAATCATTTATAAAGCAGATCAATGCTGTGATGGGAGGATGGTAGAGTAGTTGGTTTAGATGAAGAAGACCCTTTAGCCCATCTGATCTTGTGAATCCTGTAAGGCTGCACAGGCCACTCTAAAGCCCATATTTTGCTTTCCAAACTTTTCTATACCAAGAAATTACTTTAACGTATAAACGAAACACAGATACGATCAAGAATATTTAAAACAGCTAGTTTGTCAGCCAAGGAAACTCTTAAAGGCTACGATAATAGATCAAATAGTAAAACACTGGCATCCAAATGGCTTTTGCAGGCCTTCAGATTAGAAATTTTCATAGTAAATCTCACTATTTTATTCGAAAATCAGGAGCATTGTCATTCCTATTGTAATACCATGGAATCGATAAACAGTCTTACACTTGTCAAGGCACAATGAGAATGTAGCTGGAAAAGCAGCAGAAGCACTCATGAATGAAAACAGTATAATAAACGCATTGAGTACTCATTCATGTAGAATCTCAATTTTGCTTCAAATCAAAAGGATTTCACAAAGCCCAATATTACTGCCACTAAAACACCTTCAAATAACACAGGATTGATTCAGCAACTAATCAAGAAGATCCTCCTTTGTAAAATCTTGTCCAGATATATTCCCTTCCGGAATACAATGTTAATAACTTTTATAGTAGCGGTTGAAGAGGCAGTCCAAGCAGAATATAATATTTATGGAGCAGTTAAAGATATGTAATGATCTTACAGTATAGCTACTACAGATAATGTGCAGGATCAGTTATCCAATCAATTAAAATAAGGTTGCAATTCAGCAGAACCAAGTCTGAGGTGTACAGCTTAAATATTAGTCTGCACTTCGCTTTGTGGCTTCATTTTGCTAAAGTCTTAAAATATATTTAAGGCACTAGTATATAGAATGTTTAGAAAGTACATTGTCAATATATGTGTCAAAATGAATAGCTCACCCGGTTATTAAAAAAACACTCAAAATCTATTCAATCATATCCAGCCAATCTGCTGTATGTTTAGTTAGACAGGGTCACTCATTGTTGTGGAAACCTTAGAATCATAGCAATTTACAGCATAGAAAGAGGTATTCAGCCCATCATGCCTGTGCTGACTCTCTGAAAGAATTGTCTATTTAATCCCACTATCTTATCTTTTTCTCACATTCTTTTATATTTCTCCTTCCACTTCAAGTATAGGAGTTACTAAAACTGAAGTCTGATGTACTTAAGACACTGCCATTCAATGCAATGCTGTGCAGTGTTGTTGCACAGAGAACGTAAAATAATATCCTGGCAGTACACAGGAAATCACATAGATAGAGTGGGTTAATAATAACAGTAATCACACCCTCTCTTGTTTGACATTATACGGCCACTAGGTTTTCTTATCTCATTGCTGCTTGTAGTTTCCCTCTGGCCAGTAATGACCAGAATGACCTCCAAACTCTGCTTATGCTATGCTGTGGATAATTTCCCCTTTGTAATCTTCAAATAATATTGGTTTTATTTTAGTCCAAAAAGCAAATGGGATTTTTTAAATTGCATTTTAAATTAGTAACAATTCATCACAAAAGTACCTGGTTATTAACAAAACACTCACAGATCTTCAGCTTGAATCCCCATGGCAGCTTTGCTCTTCCATTTGCCTGCTGCTTTCAAGCATTGGTGCTTCTCTGATTCCATAACCCATCTAGATCTGTCCCACTCTCTCCATTTACACCCCTAGTGTTTCTCTTCAGTTCAGACCCTGACACTTCTCCTCATCTTGACCCTGACAGTTTCTTTTTATCTAGGTCGCTGCTGTTCTGTTCAACTGCTTTTGACAGCTTTTCTTCATTCCACTCCCTGATGTTCTCTCCTCTTGTAAGTCCATGTTGCTTCTCTTTATCTACACTGCCCAGATATCAGAAAGAAATGGAACTTTAATTATTTTCCATGTTAGAATTCTCCTTAAGAAAAAATTGGAAGTTGCCTTCGTAAGTATTGCATGTATAGATTATATACATTTGGCTTGCATTTCTTTTTATTATACACTATTTGGGTTACTTGACAATGTGCAGGTGAAGCCAAAAGTGAAGGAAATTGTATCAAGTATCAATCCTTCACAATTTGATACTGATGATGTCTCTGACCCTGAAAAGACTTGAGAAATTGCATTGGAAGATTCCCACAGCATATCACCCACCTAGCAACCTTGCTCTGCAATGATGGTTATCTCTGTATTTCAACTTTTACATCTAAGAGGTTAAATTCTGGAGGAAGATGCTCTCAGGTAAGAGAGTTCCACAGGCAGGGAACCAGTGTGCAAAGTAAATAAGCTTCTAATGCAGGTTAATGCTCCAGTGCAGGCTTGGGGAAGGGCTGCATTGTTAGAGGTGCTGTAGTTCAAGATAGCACGTTAAACTGAGGTCCTATTTTCTAGTCTTCACATCGGCCCATTTACCTGTATTGGGCACCGAAGGTCCTGAGATCCTAATAGAAAAAAGAAGGGCGTTTTCCCCATTCTCCTAGCTAACAATCTTCCTGATGAATTAGTCAATCACCTCAAGTCTGTTAGTGAACATTTGCTGTGTATGAAATGGCAGACTTGCTTTCCTATGTAAAAAAAAATAATAATAATCCTTGCATTTGATATAGCGCTTTTCACGTCTTCTCGAAGTATCAAGGGCTTCACAGAATAGACTGTAAAGTGAATTGACTGTATATTTGTGGGCGAAACACAGCAGCCAATTGCGCACAGCCTTGTCTCACAAACAGTCGTGGATTGAAAATGATCAATTTATTATTGTTTTGTTTTGGAGGGATTATTATTAGACGTGTGGAGTAAGGAAACTTGCCCAAAGTTTCGTCCTGCCTGGAATTGAACCCAGGTGTCTCACTTGCAAGGTGAGTGCTCTAACCACTGAGCTACATGACTAATTGTCACTGCACTTGACAATAATCACTATAAAATACTTGGTATATTTTACCTGGAATAACGTAGCACATTTAAGAATTTTGTATTCCACGATGTCCCTGACCATGAATAGGGATCTTCCCTCAATCTCACCTCTTCCCATTGTCAAAAATTGCTTTTATATAGAAGCTGCTACCCTGAGGTCTTCACTCACAGTTACTGCCGCTCTCACAGCCAAGCAGTGCATCATGTTATATCGGCAGCCACATCTTTGCTAAATTCACCATGACACCACTGCAGGTGCAGCAATAGAATATAATTTACAATCTTCCCAAGCAGGATTCAAAGTGCTTTTTGCAGATTCTGTTTGCGAATATAGAAAGCCGACTAAGCCATGATTTTGCAGAACATTGAAATTGCAATTTCCTAAAGCAGACACGGTGTGAAAAGAAAGATCAGAGAGGAAATCTCCATTAGATGGAAAAACAGATGTTGCAATTCAGGCTTTCCACTACTTTCACAAACATTTCAAATTAGTCCCATGAATGATTTAAACGCTGAAATTACAGGAAGGAGAAAGAGTGTAGGGAATGATGGGATCAAAATTGTAGTATTCTTAAATACATTCTGTTACTTATTTATAGAATATCATTAAAATGTGTTTTGAATTAATTCTTCCCCTCCACCACCCCCCCATGACTTTTGAATAAGAGGACCCAAATTTGAAAAACCCTGGGGTTACTATCCTGAATAATTAAGCAGCACAAAAGAAATTGGGAAAGAAATAAAAATGATCTACAAACATAAAAAAAATTAACAGCAGATACAATTTGAATTGCTAAAATCGAAGCTTACAATGCAAAAATCACATCTACTTACAAATAAATGCAACAGCAATAATATTGAATAAAATGCAACATTTATGGCTGAGTGCACTGGGCTAGTAGGCACAGAAATCAGTGAAGTGGAAAATTATCATGCTTGGATCCTGAGCAACTAACACATATTTTTTTGCTGCGTGTTAATTCATCCCTAAATAATGGACGTATTTATGCAACATTGGTTTCCATGACAATCAAACCAGTAATCAATTTTCATCCTAGTGGAGTTTTTGAATACTCTGTCATACTTGTAAGGAATGGTAATAATAATTACCATGTCCAAATGTCCAAAATCACTTACAAGTCATTCACACATGGATACTGTACATGTCACATTTTGTTTGGAGTCATAGACCACTCCGTGGATGTCTAATGATCATACAACAACTACCAAATAATCCTTCAATGAACTATACACCAGTGAAGACCATGGACATGTATTTTGTCTCTGCTGCATCAGATTCTGATTAAAAATTTACTACACATAGAACTATGCAGCATTTCCTTGTGCCAATAAATCAAAATCTTTATGTAGTATTTTGAAGGTGCAACATTTCACATGCTGTAGCAGCGTAGTAGTAGAGCAGAGAGGAGGTAGAAATGTGAAATGAAGACATTTTTACAGAGCTCACACTTAATACTGTTTCAGATCTGTGTTTTTTTAAAAAAAGGAGTTACATTTACATCAGATGTTCCATGTTGTCTCCCAGGGCTCTATTCATGTTTCCAAATGTAATAGCTTGTGCTGCATGTATCTTAAGGACTTGATAAATCAAAGTTGAGTGATCTCATTAAAATAAAATATGAATTGGTGACATTTAGCATAGAAATAAAGCACTAAGATAACCAATTCACATTTTGGAATGGGATTTATCATTTCCAAGAAGCTCCTAAAATGATTACCTATTCACGAGTAATTATTGCTATTTACTTTTTCTTTACTTGATCAATATTTAATTTAAATAGTATTCAATAATGTAAAACATAATAGATTATTTATATATTTGCAATTTGAATATTTAATCATTTAAGTATAGATTCAACGATATCAGAAACGACTGTAAAGAAGTTGAATGTTTCAGCAAGCTTATCACTCTCGCTGAATTGAGAACCCAGGATCTTCCAATCAGATCTGAAGGCACGTACACCAAGCTGTAGATTGGGAATAGTATGCTGAAATCAACATTTTAACCTTGGAAATATTTACCAGTGGATGCTTAAAATCTGTAAGAAGCACAGCATCAGTCAATGAAAAGTACTGGTACATAATGCTATTGATCATTTCTAATGCCAGCAGGATAGAAGCACATATCAAGAGGGTAGATTAGTAATAATCCTTGCTTTGATATAGTACATTATTGAATGCCTCAAAATGTTTCACAATATCACATAAGAATAGTTTGGATGAAGAAGGCTCTTTGGACCATCTGATCTCATCTTTTTAATCACATGATTAAGCTACTTTTTAAATGAGTCCAGTGTCCTGCCCACAACCATGTTCCCTGGCAACCTGTTCCAGTCATTATTTCCTTCTGGGTAAAGAAAAGCTTCCTGATATCTATCCTGAAATTGCCCTGTACAACTCTAAACCTATTTGGGGGAATGATAGGAAATTTTGTTGAATTACTGTCAACCATAACAATTGCAGCAATTTTAATGAAAGCAATTGATGGTGTCAATCAGAATTTTTAAAACAGATTAAACCATTGTCTAAAGTATGTGTCTTTCACCTCAGCACCTCAGTCTTAATCCCATTGTTTGGTTCTTGGATAGTTAAATCATATAAATGTTTGTGTGTGTGTGTTATATGTTATTTATTATATTCATGGGATAGACCATATGACTCGTTCATGATTTGGTGCTCCTGAGGTATGAGATTTATCGCATTACTGCAATAAATAGATCCCATGAAACATCCCATAAAATACATCCTCAGTGTATTTTATTGACCTCATTGGTAACTTTACTGCCAACGCAGGGATCTTTCTCATGTTTGATTTAGGAACAATACCCAATAGCAGCGCAAGATGTTTGAGAATTGAATTAAAATGGTGTTTGAGGAAAAATCACAGGACCACTGAATGAGTCTGCAATATCCTTAGTTCGCACAAGCAGAACAGACCATGAATCAACATGGAGTCCTGTAGCTAAGTGGTTAGAGTACTACCCTTGCAAGCGGGAGACCTGGGTTCAATTCCTAGCAGGGCAAAATGTTGGGCAAATTTCCTTACTCCACACGCCTCTGTTTACCTAGCAGTAAGTAGGAACCTGGTTGTTGGTTGATTGGTGGATCGCTTTCCCAGGGCTAATAATTCCTTCAAAAAAAAATTGGCCACTCAATCCACGACTGGATTGTGGGACACTGCTGTGTGCAATTCGCTGCCACGTTTCGCTCACAAAATATACAGTCAATTTACTTTACAGTATATTCCGTGAAGCACTTTGAGACATCTCGAAGATGTGTTAAGGCACTATATCAAATGCAAGGATTATTATTATCATTATTATTATTATTACATGTGTGTCAGGCTGGATCAGTTAGTTGCACTTTCACGTCTGATTCACAAGGTTGAACTTTCAAATCCGACATCAGGACTTTCAATTCATATAATCTGGGCTGACACTCCAGTGCAGGGCTGGAGGCATGCTGCATTAAAGGAGCTGCTGTCCTTCAGATGAAATGTTTAAACCGAGGTGCTGCCTGTCTGTTCAGGTGGACATTAAAGATCCCCTGGGCATTGTTTGAAAAGAGAAGGGAGTTTCTCCTGGTATTCTGGCCAACAATTCCCCCAAATAAAATAGTTTGTTCGTTCCATATGTGTTTGTAGTATATTTCTGTGTGCAAACCTTTCTAATAAGTCACTGATAAAATGTAGCCACACCAACTGTACAGTTTGTGCAGTACTTTGAGACGTGCTCGTTCTGTGAAAGGTGCTAAAACACATGCAAGGATTATTATTTTAATGACTAATTCCAACTAACATTTGACATGTGTTTTGAATATACAATGGTAACAGAATAGTAGATGAGGCAATGAGACTTTTGACCTGTTGGTCAGAAGTTGTCAAGTCAGCCCATAATGTATGCTCGATTCAAAATGTGAGATTATTTTTTAAAGAAACCATTAGCTTGTTTACATGCTGGTGAGAAGAGTATGTCAGCATCTCTCCCTGCTGTGCTTCCTGCAATGAGGTGATAATACTGCAATCACACCAGAATGCCAATCCCCTCCAGGGAGATTCTGAATGAAGTGCATATCTCTCTGTTGGGTTTTTGTATTTTCCTTCCAGCAGGCAGGCAACAGAACCTATAACCATGTAATGATTCATTGCTATAAGGAGAGTAGCTCTGCAAACAACCTGTATTGCTGATAACTGCACTTGGAGGAAACTTGAAATACGTGGATCGAAATGATCCAGTTACTTAATAATAATACTTGCATTTGATATAGCTCCTTATCACGTCTTCGAGATGCCTCAAAGCGCTTCACAGAATATACTGTAAAGTGAATTTTGGGAGCATAACATAATAGCCAATTGCACAAAGCAATGTCCCACACACAGTCGTGGATTGAGTGACCAATTTATTATTTTTTTAAGGAATTATTACGCCTGGAAAAGTGATCCGCCAATCGACTAACAACCGGGTTCCTACTTACTGCTAGGTAAACAGAGGCGTGTGGAGTAAGGAAACTTGTCCAACATTTCGCCCTGCCGGGAATCAAACCCAGGTCTCTCACTTGCGATGCGAGTGCTCTAACCCATTACGCTACAGGACTCAACATTTTCTTTTAGTTATGTAATGTTCTAATTATTTGCAGTCCTAATCAGATAATAATGCAATTAAGAGCTTCCCTAGTCTAATTGTTTGTGTCCTAGTTACGTCTGTAAGTATAATTAAAAACACTGATCACGTACTTCTTTGGATGGGGTACAAATTGTGATGTTTCTTCACAGATTTGGGAGGGCAGGGCAGCAAGAGAATGCAATCTGTGATGTGATCCTTATCATCAGGTATTGCCAGCTCTGAGAGCAGTGCTTTACCAGGTATGAGTATAATATTAAGCTGGTACTTGCTTTACAGATGGAAATAAAAGAGAATTCCTCTTTGCTAGCTTAAATAAAAAGCATGCTGCTGGTTTTGAATTTTCCACAGCTATGAATGGAACCAGCCCAATAAAGTATGATGAAGATGATGATCTTCTCCATTCTTTTAAGCATGTTATATGCATCTTAAGAATGCCCTCCTCTATACCACAATTGGTGGCCGAGCCTTCAATTATTGCCCTCCCAAACTCCCTGCATCTATCCCTCTGCCTCGTCCTGTATCTGCACCCCCGTCCCCCATCTATCCACAAACCCCATGTTAAAAGTTACCTCTGTGACTGCGTCTATGATAATGTCCTCTCCACCTTCAGCTTGGTGAGGTTATTCTATATGAAGGGTATTAAATGAATACAAGTTGCTACAAGTTGTTGAGTTAATCTGCGAGACATCTCTTTTCAAGGCTGAAAGGCCCTTAGTTATCTAGGCTAATAGTTCAGTTAGTCCTTATAACTCATCCCTTCAATGAGACCTTAGATCTATTTTGATGTAGCGATACATGTATAACTTCAAACTCTTCTCTCATATAAAGCAAGTTTTTGATAGTTCTACTGATGGCTAAGTAACTATTAAAAGCTTGTTAAGATTATTTTCATCGTAACTCATCATTGGTAATTCATACAGTAGTGATGAAGCCAATGATTCTCATCCATAGGAATTTAATGCTAATGGTGAACAATCATTCCATCTGTATAACAGATTTCAGATTATGCCAACATATTATTTGAACAACTAGATTCAGCCAACTGATTAAAAATTAACCCCATGAAATACTTTTAGAAGAATATTTAAATGCTCACTTCATTACCTGGAACAAAAGATATTCAGAGACCTCCAAGCAAAATCATAAAATGAAATAAGTAAGACTCTTACTTCTTCAATCATGCCTTTGATCAATTCCTTCCTACACCCCCTTCCTCCCCAGTTTCCCACCTTTTTGGATTTGAACCATCTATGTAAAGTGCTTTGAGATTTTCCTTATAAGAAAGGTAAGCTACAAGGGAATTGTTGTTATCTGTTCTCCCTTCTGTCCAGTAAGGTTAAAGTATCCCTCCCTTCATTTTACTCTATCACAATACTTGCACATTTCTTTGTCCCTACAAAGCCTGGCAGACGTTGAAAACATACCACCTCCCAAATGTAGCAGAAGGTGTAGCAGCTGTTGTGCAAATAGCTTGTGTTTTTTTGTGTGTGGCATTGGATTGACATACTTTTAGCAATTTAAAAGGGTATTAAGGTCTAGAAAGCACTTTCTGTTCAAATGTACTCCCACTGTTAATGGAATAGAGGAAACCAAGCATTAATACACCCTTCATTTTTAAGGATGTATTCTTGTGTTTAATAATAATAATAATCCTTGCATTTGATAAAGCGTTTTTCACGTCGGGAGGATGTCCCAAAGCGCTTCACAGAACACATTGTAAAGTGAATTGACTGTATATTTGTGGGCGAACGCAGCAGCCAATTTCGCACAGCAATGTCCCACAAACAGTCGTAGATTGAAAATGACCAACTTTTATTATTGTTTCTGTTTTTTTTGAGGGATTATTATTCTTGTATTTAAATCAGTCAAAGGACCCAGCACCTTACTTACGAGCCTTTACGATAAGGCAAGTATGCTACAGGAAGGAGCTAATAGCATTCTGGAGCAGGTTCATTTAGTGCCCTATGAGCAAAACAAATGTTTTGGAGGGGTCTGACCATCAGTCCAAAGCTGGCTGACCCTTTGAAAACATATTGGCATTTAGGAAATTTCACAAAATCACTGATCTCATAATTTCCTGGAGTCGGTTCCAAGCCATTTTTCTGGTCAGGCAGGTGTATGACGTGTGCAGAAACCCATCATCAGGCTTTGCATATCTAACCAGATGGAGTTCCATGTATGCCACCTACACATGTAAATTTCCATGGCTGGAATGGGATGCGTGCTGTCCTCTGGAGCACCCTGCTTCCCGAATGCTGGAGGGTATTTGGCACAGGTTTGCAAGAGCCAAGGCTTGGGATCTCAGAGTGTGTTGGGCTAACCACTGAAAGCACTGTTTGGTAAGCTTCCTGTTCTTTGACTTTAAAAGTTAAAAGGAGATGAGATGGAAGAATTTATCCGATGCCCAATGATCCAGGCTGGTTGGTCTGTCACCTGCAGTGCCCTGGAGTACTGCAGTTCTGTCTGGCTCAGGATAAGGACGCCAAAGCTGCACAAAGGATTGACTCAATTCTGGCATTCCATTGCCAAGTATGTCACCTTGGAGCCAGTTCAGTTCCAAGGAGCCCCTGTTAACTTCTTCCCAAGGAGGATAGTCAGAATCAGCTGCCAGGCTGGTTCATTGCACCCCCTCCCTCCCTCCCCAATTAATATCAACAGTGCCACTCTGGGATGTAATTAGTTTCTCCCAGTAACATATGTGCCAGGAACTGCCTGGAAAACTCAAGAGACATTGATCCACCAATTGAAGATTCATTGGTGCAGGTTAAATACATATTGGAGTGAAAATATATTTTGTAAGCCATTTCATCTATAATGTGCAAGAAAGTGCTGAATATACCTCATCCTTAATGAAATACTAATAATTCTGCCATCATGGGAGTGCCATTACATATTTCCAATTATTCCATAAATTGTATGTAGAACATAGAATTTAACCTTCCCCTCCTCCTAAATTTGTACATTGTTTTGCTCTTATTCGCAGCTTAAAAATTATTCTCTCCCATCTTGCCCACTGCACAGACTTCATTTTACAGGCAGCTTTTGAATGTTGCTTCTTTGGATATTGACTGAGTTAATTCACTGATAAAATTAGTCATTCACTTCTCTGTGGGACATTGGATGTTTTTGAAATGCTATGGAGGCAGTCACAGCCAAGTGCATTCTGTGTTCACAACATGAAGGAACCTTTAGCATGCAAACCTGTTCAAGCAAGTATCTCCATTCAGCAACCACCCTCTGTTAAAAAAACACCCTGGAACAGCCTAGACAGCTCATTTCACACACCCTTACTGAGAGGCCACCCTTACATAAAGGGCACTTTGGCATAATGTTGAAGACAGGATTGACTGTACATTCTTTGAATAGTTGCAGAGGAAGCAATGTACACGTAAAGTCAATGCAGTTTGAATACTTAGAATAGTTTAGCTGATAGTGAGTGTTTTTATTCGCTGCTGTTGCAGTTTGCACTGAAATTGGAATGGATTTTAACTCAGCATCAAATGAGCACCTCATATGGTATGTTTATTCAGCTATGATTTAGAGTCCAAGGGAAAATACTTGGACAAGTGGCCATTGTTAGCTGAATTCAAAACCAATGGGAGGCATGACCAATTCTCCCAGTTGACGATGAACCTTGTGAATGTAAGGGAGTTTGAAAAATGGAACGAAAAGAAATGAAACAAGCTGAAACATTTTAACCTGTAGTTATTAAAAATGTCCATAGGTCACATAGTCTTAAACAGTAATCATTGAAACTCATTTTAAAGGTCTATTATTGTAAAATATGTACCCTGTCAGCAATTTTTAACATAAACCTGCCAATACAAGGCAAATTTGCATACGAGTTACACCCCTAGTGTGTAGTAAGTGCAGTAGGTTTGAAAATAGTACCTGGTGGGAGGGCAAAACAATCATTTAGAACAGCAGGTTTATTTGATTTGAGAGGGCCATAAAGAACAAGCAGATGGTTTTGATATGCATGTTGGATTTATGTGTCACTAAAACAGCTGCTCTGTACAATGCCAGCTATAGTCCGTTATGCCAATAGAGGTCTTCATAGGGGCTTACTGTTGCACTTTATCTTACAATTGGTTAAATATAGTAATAAATGTCAAAAACACACATATGCTTCAGTGAATGTTATGAAGTTAGTTAAAATGTTTGATTTTACTCTGTAGTATTGTTTTATTAAATCCCACTGCAGCAAAATCTAACAGTGCATCTATAAACAATGTCCCAAGATCCAACAAAATTAAATGCTTTCTCCATCACCAATCTTGCAATGAATAGAACTTGCAATTTCAGTTAGTCAGAACTGAAGTCATAACTGAAGTTAATTAAGAAGTGCAATAAAAAATAATGATGAAAAGGTGCACTGCAACTCCTGTGCATACTGACCAAACGTTCCACAATTAAGCTAAGTTAATAAGTCAATATTCACTAAGCAAGGTCATAAATAATTGTACAGTATTTTTTGGAGAGCAGGAAACAAGAAAAAGCATATTTGTAAAAATGATGCAAATTATGGCTAGCCATTAACTGAATTCATGCTTGTCCAATGCCAATGATTTGACTGCTGAAACAAACAAATTACAAATATGGAGTAATAATTGTAACCCATTGAGCATTAACAATGCCCTTGAAATGGTTTATGCACTATGAAAAAAAATATTTGTTTAACAGCTTATGTTTTGTGAACAGTAAAGAGTGATCATTTCTGGTTACCAAATAATACAAAATGCAATTGGATACATGTGCAGAACCATATAACTTTACTAATTCATAGTTTGGTGAAAATAAACAAAAAAAATCTTAATTTTCATTTGTTTCACACAGACAAACACTCCAGCAGTGCATGGTTTGTTCGGATAACGCACTGTGAAATACTGTCTAAAATGTAATTACTGACAGGATTTGACTCTTCCAGATTTTTACCTACATGAAAAATGCTGTATAAGTGAAAATTGTTGCTAATTTGAAAGAGGAGTATGAACCTTTTTCCAATGACCAGAGGTATGTGCAGCACACATCACGCCTACCCACAGAAAATCTGGTCAAAATGTAGATTGTATCGGAGTTTACTCCCCAATGGACACCAGAACATTTTTCAGCTTCTGCATTGAAGAATTTCATTAGAAATCATCACAAGTCATGCCACAATGTTGGATTTGAGGCTTGATTGTCCAGTTGTCTTGATTCATAGACAGTTGATTTTTCTAGGAAACTAATGAATTCTTGACCAGAAACAATTGACTGCGTTTTTTGGGCAAAACGCAACAGCCAATTGCACACAGCTAAAGACTCCAATCGAACAAGTTTCCTCTTTAACCAGCTTTAGAAAAAATGCTTTTACAAAGTACTGTTAAATTAGTCAAAATCAGAATTAGATACTCACCAGTGTAAAGAGCAGAACAATATCCGGATTATCACACGCACAAGCAATATGCAGAGCAGTCCAGAAATCCTCATCTTGTCGGTTGACATTTACCCCCCTTTCGATTAGAATCTCAGCAGCGAAGATGTTATCATATCGAGCGCTCTGTTGGAAATAAAAGTTCACAAATTAGGGTATCAAAATGTTAGTTTTTTTCTACATTTTTTGATGTAAAATTTCTTAAAGGTTTTCCTTAATAAGGAATCCAACTGATAACTTCTTCCAGCAAGAAGAAAGTGCATCACACCAATTATCAGAACTCCACTCTGCACTCCGCACCATCTACCTCTGGAGCAGGAATTTTAACAGGTTTCCTTGCTGGAGAATGTCAGTAGAAATTCAACCTGAATTTACTCTATGTACATAGCACCCAGAATTTATCAAAATCTTAAATGGTTTATAACTTTGAAGCTAGTTTTCTATTTTTTAAAGAATTACAGAAAATCTCTTCAAAGTTAAAACTAAATTCAACAATTTGCTAATGTTACATTTGTTTGTGCAGACAATTTGTCAGCCTGGCTCAGTTGGTAACACTCTTGCCTCTGAGTCACTAGGTTGGGGGTTCAAGCCCCAAAGCGAATGATGTGAGTTTGGCAGTTGTAAGTAATGGCAAGCAAATGATCCAAAGTAGTGCTGGCTATTAGCACTAACTGGAAACAAAAAACATCCATGGAATCTCTGCACGGTTAAAACGCTGCTGTTATATAGCATCAATAGTCGAAGCCTATGTTGAAGAGGAGGGTCTCAAGACAGGTCTTGAAGGAGGCAAGGGAGTGGGCGAGGTGGAGGGACTGTGGGATGGAGTTCCAGAGGGTGGGAGCAGAGTGGCTGAAGGCCTGCCTGACAATGGTGGGGCAGGTGAGGGGGGAGGCATGAAGCAGGGTGGAACCCGCTGAGTGGAAGGAGCAGGCAGTTTGGTAGGGGATTAGGAGGTTGCAGAGGTAGGGGGAGCGAGACCATGGAGGGCTTTGAAGGTGAGGACCAGGATCTTGAAATGTATCCTTTGTGTGATGGAAAGCCAGTGGAGTCGGGTGAGGATGGGGGTGATAGGGTCCCGGAGCCTGTGCGAGAGAGGACATGGGCTGCATAGTTCTGGATGATCTGCAACCTATGGAGAGAGGAGTTCAGGAGTCTGACAAGCAGGAAGTTTGAGTAGTCGAGCCTGGATGTCATGAATGCAAGTGTGATGCTCTCGGCAGCCTCCGATATGAGACAGCGGCTGAGCCGAGCAATGTTGCGGAGATGGGAAAAAGCTAAGGGTGTCATGGCCCGGATGTGGTGTATGAAGGACAGTTCATGGTCAAACAGGACCCTGAGGTTCTGTATTGGCTCCGTGAGATGTAGAGTGGATCCATGGAGGGAGATGCTGTCACCTCCTGAGGGAGCCAAGCAGGAGGGCCTCGGTCTTGTTGATATTCAACTGCAGGAAGTTAGCTCTCATCCAGGACTTCCATTCACATTGGAACAACATTCACAAGATTTACTGTAAAGTGTAGTGACTGTGTATTTTTTAGATGAATGCAACAGCAATAAACAGGCATGAAATGAAACAATCGATTTTAGCTAGAGGATTGTTAGCCAGAACACAGGGATGAAACAGTGCCATGGAACTTTAAACATCCACCCGAACAAGCAAACAGGGAATTATTTTAACATCTCATCCAAAGGACAGCACTTCCAATACTCAATGCTCTCCTAACACTGTATTGGAGTCCCAACTTGACATCGAAACTACAGCCTTTTGACTCAGAGGCGAGCATGCTACCAACTGACCTAGGTTGACAGCTTGGAAACCACACCATATGCGGAACAAGGTCAACACCTCCTACAAAGTCACGGTGCAGCATAGTGGTATTCAAAAGCATTATATTAATTACATATCATTAATGCATCTAGATTTCAAGTCATCCTCACAAAGATTACAATTCTTAAAGAGCAAACTGTTTAAGGTAGTTACCCAACCTATACTCCTTCCAGGTGTATGCTCAGAGGATTGGGTAGCGATCATAGATTTCAAAAGTGTCTATTCTCATTCAGGAATTCTAAAGTGTAAAAAGAATCAACACACTTTCCAGTGGGGTCGCTTTGTGTAATAATTTTAATTCTTCTAATTAAAACCACCATGGTCCTGGCTATGGAGCATACGTGATGGAAATATTCCCGGTAATTTGATATGTATTCCTCATTTCAGATAGTGTATTTCTATTCATTAGTATTTTGCTGCTTATATCTGTACCAAAGTTAGAATCAGCTCACTCCCGTAGAGATTTCATTCACCTGGGGGAAATATTCTAACTAAAATGTTACCTGTGAATCTGATACATTCACAATTGAAAACTATGATCTAATCATAAGCCTTAAGGGAGAGGCTTAATGCATTTCTTCAGAGATTCTGGTGTAAGATGTTTTCTCTGCTGGAAAGAAACAAACATGACCCAGAGAGAGCACAGTCTTGGAGATTACTTTATGAAAATACCTGCCTGAAATACTAATGGGAAACACAAACCCTCTGATTTGTTTCTAGATGCATAAATCATATCCAGAAATTATAGAAATATCATTCCATATGCCTTATAAAGACCCCAAATAAATTGCCTGCAGTAATCTCGCATATTGCAATACAATTACGAGAAATTGAGAGACAAATATGTTTTCGTATTTGAATTTATTCCTGGTATCTCCACTAAGCATTGCAGTATCAATGTAATTAGCTTTATTTGGCAATTCAGCTCACAATATTTAATTACTAAGGCTACATGAGCGATGTTCTTACCAGATGGAGCAGGGAGCCTCCTGAGGAGATCAATGTGTTAGGGTCAGCACCGTCCTTCAACAGCTTCAAGACTGCAACAGAATCAGAAAGACAGTTTAGGACATAGGGGGAAAGCATAGAACAATTCACCACCTCTTTAAAGGAATAATTATTTGCATACTAATTGGATTAAGACTACCATTTGGTCAAATGGTATAATGATTTATCAGCTGTACGCAAAAAGTGTTGGGAGTCTTAATTTAATCTTTGAGGCTCTTTTTAATAGATTACACAAGTTGAGCAAGAGTTATGCCAAGTCAATATCATCGTGACCTGTGAATCTGGCAGGTAGATTTTTTAAACTTTGTTTAGGATTAGCCATATTAGTCCATACTGTTAATTGCTATATCATCGTACGGACCATTATTTACTCTTGATATTAAGGGTACATCATTTTTCACAATTCCCCATCTTGAATCCACTATAAAGTATATACCCTTTATGCATTGACACTTACTCAAATTGATAATTTATCTTTGCTTCCTGCAAAAAGCTACGGGGTGAAAAATGTATCTTTTTCTTACTGATTAGAAGTGCTATCATATCTGTAAAGTAACAATACATTTTTCCATCTCTTATTAAAAACTGGCTTTGGTGTGAAACCCTCCTCCCTTCACTTCACCACATTGGTTGGGCCCGAAGATTTCTATGATAATTATGATTAGTCTATAATCCATCTGGTAAATCAACAACAGCAGCTTGAATTTATATAGCACCCTTCACTCTGGACGGTGTGAAATCCATTAAGAACAATTGTATTTTTCAACACAATACCCTTTAAAAACAACCTTGGCAACACCCATCTAATACTGCTTGTTTTATAATAACAATAATAATAATAAACCTTGCATTTGATATAGCACTTTTCACGTCTTCTAGACGTCTCAAAGCGCTTCACAGAATAATAATAATAATCCTTGCATTTGATATAGCGCTTTTCACGTCAGGAGGACGTCCCAAAGTGCTTCACAGAACGCACTGTAAAGTGAATTGACTATATATTTGTGGGCAAACGCGGCAGCCAATTGAGCACAGCAGTGTCCCACAAACAGTTCTGACGAAGGGTCGTGGACCCGAAACGTTGACTCACTTTCTTTTCTCCATAGATGCTGCCTGACCTGCTGAGTTTTCCCAGCTCTCTCTGTTTTTGCCCTCACAAACAGTCGTGGATTGAAGTGACCAATTTATTATTTTGTTTCTTGAGGGATTATTATTAGGCGTGTGGAGTCTCATCTTGTTTGTATCTTTTCAACAGTCATGATATCCTGCACTAAAATGATTTGACCATTTACTTTGCGGCCTCCAACTTTTCAAAACAAAAAGTCAGGCTTATCTCCCCTAGTGGGTAAAGTAGTGCAGCATCAGACTGTATGAACTAGAAGGTTGCAAGTTTCAATCCCAATCTGCAATGAACCTGATCTCAGCCAACACAGTGGGTCTCCAGGACACAAGTGGTTTGGTACAAAAGTAGTGTATTTTTACCTACTGTCTAGTATTGGTAGCATGGGAATATGAGATAGTATGCTATTGGAAATATGGGACATAAACTCAGGATGATTACTGGAAAAGTTAAGAGGAAGGTTAGAATACAACTTTTCACAGAGAGTTATTAGAACATGCAGTGCTTTGCCACAAGTCACCATTGAGGCCAAGATGACAACAACATTTAAAAAAGAATTGAATAAACATTTGAAGAGGGCAATATAAGAGAGTCTGGAAAGGAATGGTGGATTAAAATCAGTTAGCGCCAATGGAGGAGTTGGCACTGGTTTAGGCTTGAGTATCTTCCTCTAATGTTGCAATTTCTAGGATTGCATTTAATAAATGAAGTTCTACTGCTATCATGAAAAGAGTTAGTTGTTTCTATATCGTGCAGAAGGCTGCCCTTATGTCACTCAAGTCCCCAAAGCCAGGTTGTTAATGATTTAGGGGTTTTGGATTACTGAGCTATTCATTATCTGAAGTATAATCAGCTCCAACTGTGCAGCATGCAGTTTCTCATTATGAGCTATTTTTATTTTTCTGCTGACCAGCTGAGTGCCCGAAAATGCACACCTGGGGTTTGTGAGAACAGAGCCCACACCATTCACCCCACCCCACTCTCCCCACCAAAAAGACTATAATTAAACTGAATTCTTAGTGTAAGAATACATCTTATTCTCCTGTAGCGGTCAGACAGACAAACCACTCAGTTGTTTCTAAGCCTCTATCTATATTTTGGCTAGCAGGTCATTTTCAAAAGAAAGCAATTCAGAGAAGCAATACCCCTTTAAAGTGAGTGCCTTTAAGACAAAACTATGCTCATAACAAATCCCCATGAGCTTCTGTCAGCTCAGCAGAGAAAGCTCACAGACCAGCTGGTACTCTGCTTTTTGTTACAATACTTTGCTTCTTTCTAAATCAGTTTCATAAATATTTATCAGATAGATCCCAATGAAATACTTCTCAAATGTAAATCTTATAAAAATCAAGTTATTCTTTAAGACTGTTGCCTCCACCATTATGTACCTATCCATAAACATCAATTTAGTAAACAATGAGTTTCAGTGTCTCATAATCTAGAACCCCAAACTCCTCTGTGCACACATTTTACTAAAATATAAACATGCAAATAAGTGATACAATGTGTCTAAAATGCAATACTTGCAACAGGATCCAAAAAGGATAATCTGCATTTGCATTTCATGTAGCACTTAATCATGTCAACATATTTTTATGATGTGCGTTGACTGTGTGTTTGGAACTGGCAAACAGCAATGACCCACAAGCAGCTTTTTATAAATATGTCACACCAATCTCCAGGAACTTTGCTCCCCTGTGACTGGAATGAGATGCGAGCAGAGTTTCCATGTGGCAGATTCAAAAGCACTGCCTTTCAGCTTAGTGGCTGCCACAAGCCAACATTTGTTCACCTGCAAATACACAGTCATTACATGTTACAGTAATCCTCTGAAGTGCTTTGAGATGCTTTGACAACATAAAAAGAAGCTTTAACAAATGCAAGGATTATTATTACATTAGGAAACTGATTTTATAAAATTTGGTTTCCAGTATTTTTCTTCACCGGCAAGGGGCCAGCTAAATGTATCAATTCTCCAGCTCCGCAATAGTATTTATATATTTGATGACACGTGGAATCAGTCTGCTGACATGTGCAAGACCATCTTGAAATGAGCGAACAGTAACAATGCCATTCCAATTTATAATCAGCAAGTATCAAATCAAACCACTGTGCGAGATCCCTTTGTCCCACACGCATGGATTACAGCAACATTTTAACTGTATTTGAGTGATTTTTCAATTTCACATTGTTGAGGGTTGATATTCTCGTCTTAACTATTATCAGTTGTGTGTGTTCCTTCATTCCTAGCTGTACTGTACTAGTTGTCAAGGCACAAAATGTTATTTTATACAGACGGAAGTACTTGCAGTACTTTTGCACTATGTCAATGTAAACAGGATCTGCTTTAAATCTGTGTGTGAAGAAACAAGTTTTTATCAGGAGTGAACAGACGCTTGGCTAGAGGCACTGAATGCCACCCTGGAGATAACACAGAAACAGTATGCCTCCATTACTTCTTTTGTAACCAAGAAAAAATAGCTCAAGGGTCTCCTTGCCTGTTGATTTGGGAATCAAATGTCCTTTTTTCTGCTTTCAAAGGTTATTTGATTCTTTGGGCAAATGTGAGGGATGGTCCTTTTAACTCTCAATGTTAACTATTTTCTTATTTGCTCCAAGAGAGGTGAAATATGATGTCTAAGAATTGTAGTTAAACGTCTCAGTTCATGTCAACAATCAGTGTTTGGGTACATATGAGGTTTTGTAATAGATTCTATCACAGTTTCCAAAATAATAATAATCCTTGCATTTCATATAGTGCCTTATTACATCTTCGAGGCACCTCAAAGAATCTTAGTGCATGGAATCTGTGAGAAAACATCACATTTTTCATTTCATTAATCCAAACTTGATCAATTCAGACCCTCTGGAGCTCTTAGCTTTAATCAAACATTATTTTCACAGAAGTTTTGGTTAGAGTCCCATAAAGGCAAGTTATAAGAAAATGGATTGTTCTTCTACAATAAAAACAGAAAACTATATGTGTTTCAATTCTGAAATAAACAATCCTGCTGTGGATTTCAAACAATTTATTTTTCATAGAAAACACATACAACTACACTTCTGATAATTCTCACTGGGCACAAAACATTTGCCAAAGTCTGTGACACATTCTCATGTCAGCCTGGCTCAGCTGGTAGCCCTCTTGCCTCAGCTCTGGGCTCAAGCCTCACATCAGAACTTTGAACTCACATGTCCAAGCTGACACTCCAGTGCAGTGCTAGGGGTGTGCTGCATTGTTGCAGGTGCTGACCTTCAGTTTACCTGAGATCGGTCTGCCTATTCAGGTGGGCATTATAGATCCCATAGTATCACATTCATGTACAAAGTAAAGTCATTACACTATACAATAAAACCTATGAAACGGATGCCTTGAGATGTTCTCCTGGCACGAAAGGCGCTATATCAAATGTAAAGATTACGATTATGTGGAAGCCTATGCTAGAGGCTTGTCAAGGCTATTCTGTTGGTGCTGCATCCAAGAAGGAGAGTTCACAAAGAAACTCTGGTACTCTGGTACAAAAGATGAGACTACCTCTGACCATGAGTAAGATGTTAATAAAGTAATAATCTCATTCCACATCTCCCACTTGTTACCCTGAGATTTACCTCCTTATCCCATTGTATACATTTTGTAACAGTTTGAAATAAGAGTCTGGATGAAGGGGTGTAAGTGAAGGGGGCAGTGGGTGGAGTAATGACTTGAAGACTCATCATTTGTGGCTAAAATATTTTCCAAAACTTTGTGCTCGGCATACATACCTACATAAGAATTAATCAACAAAAGCTTTGAAACAATAAAATAGTTCAAAAGGATAAAATAAACCTTGTCACTATCTTCTAGTCAGTTTACGTTCTGTTCTTTGCATCTCATCAACTCATCCTAGGCTATGGTTTCATGGGTAACAATAACTCAAAAGTATCTAATTTAAGTGTCACATTATACATGGTATGTTGCTTTCTGTCATCACCAGCTAAAGTGGATTTAAGGACTTGAATAGTCAGTCCAGTCCCAAGAACCAGGGCAGCTGTAGTAAAAGTGTAGTTGCCTCACTTCCACCCTTGCCTCCTTCAAGGTGTGTCTCAAAACCCTCCATGAAAAGTGGAAAGTCATGATACGGGCTGGCTTCAGGTCCAACCTTTATGGCGGAGGGTAACCAGCAGTTAGATATTGATTGACCTGTACTTAAAAATGTAATAAACATTAATGATTTGAAATCATAATTTGAACTGAAGTCACAGTTCGCATCTCAATATTTCAAACCTGTTTATGACGGCCATTTATGCAGGTATAATTCAATTTCTGGGCAATGTATTTATACAACATTGCCTCTCAACATTCATGGAAACATTTATTTAATGCTGATATTTCTACCAGTTTCTGATTTTTCCCACCTTCTCTATCTCCTGCGACTATTGGGCATGTAGATAAAATGAACAGCCAAAGAGTAGAGTCCTCCCTTGCTTAGTTGCGTCCAAATTACATTTAGGTCACTGGGAAATGCTAGTTTGACACTTCGACAGTTTAATAGTTCTTTCAATTGCATTTATTACAGATAATTTTTGCAGATAATTTATTTCATTTTATTTCTTGAAAATTAACTGAACATTATTTCATGACAAATCTCAAGCAATAATGTCATGACCTCTTCTGTTAATATCATCCGGCAGCAAGGAGAATTAGGGGTATGTGTTATTGGAGGAGGCACAAAGTGAAAAATAGAATAAAGAGCCACATAACAATTAAAATGAAGCTTCAACTTATTGAAGTATTGAAACAATGCACTCTGATACAATTACAATGCACCTCAATAGGTAGAGTTTCTGAGCTGGCTTCCAGCCCAAATATTATACCAGTGCTGGGACTTTTCACCACTGAGTTCAACAATATTGAGCATTTGTGACCTCATCTTTGATTGTTGTGTTAATGTCACATTTCTTCCCCTCACTTCCCACATTTTTAGAGCTGATTGTTGTGGACTACAACAATTCTTCCAAGTGAACCACTACAAATGGAAAATAGTATGCATTGGGCTTTAACATACAATAATTTGGGTTCTTTAGTTTAGGAATTTGAGCAAAGTCTCCTTTCAGTAAGGGGAAGTATGTCACATAGATCAGTATGAACTCTGTTCACAAGATTGGTTCTGATGAAGAAAGCCCTTCATCCTGTTTGATCTCATCCTTCAAGGATTCTCATCTTCCCATCTTCCCATCAATACATGAAATTAATTTTAAAATGAGTTGAGTGTCCTGATCTCAACTACCCTTCCTGGTAACTTATTCCACTCCCTCTGGGTAAATAAGAACTTCCTGGTTCTGTTCTGAATTTGTACTTTGCAAGTCTGAACCTCAGTCCTGTACTCTAGTATCTTGGTGCATCCTAAAGTTGTGTTCTGGGTTTACTTTATCCAATTCATTTAAATTTGTATTTATTCCATAAGGTCCCTCTAAGCGTGGAGTCCTGTAGCTCAGTGGTTAGAGCACTCGCTTTGCAAGCGAGAGACCTGAGTTCAATTCCAAGCAGGTCAGGGCGAAGCCTTGGGCAAGTTTCCTTACTCCACACGCCTAATAATAATCCCTCTAAAACCCAAAACAATAATAAATTGGTCATTTTTAATCTACAACTGTTTGTGGGACATTGCTGTGCGCAATTGGCTGCTGCGTTCGCCCACAAATATAGTCAATTCACTTTACAGTGTGTTCTGTGAAGCGCTTTGGGACGTCCTCCCGACATGAAAAGCGCTATATCAAATGCAAGGATTATTATTATTATTATAAGATAATAATAATCCTTGCATTTGATATTCGAGATATCTCAAAGCGCTTCACGAATATACTGTAAAAAGTGAAAAGTGAATTGATTGTATATTTTATGTACCTGGCAGCCAATTGCGCACAGCAGTGTCCCACAAACAGTCAAGGATTGAGAGACCAAATTATTTTTTATTAATTATTACACCCGTAAAACGTTCCGCCAATCGACTAACAACTGGGTTCCCACTTGCTGTTAGGTTAACAGAGGCGTGTGGAATTTCAAACATTTCAAGACTGAAGAGCCCTAGATGTCTAAAAGTTATTCATTGCTCATTCCTTGTTGCTCTTTTTGCACTGTTTTTTTGGACCTGGGAAGCCCCTTTAAGTTGTGGTGACCAGAACTGTATGTGGTACTCCAGTTACATCCTGTTTGCCTGGTTTATTGCTACCTTATACTACCCCTTTTTTTAAAATTTCATGTAGACTTGCATCATTTTGGTATGGCTTCTCTGTATCGATTGTTCTCTCAACAAAGTGATGGATACAAAAAAAGAAAAGGGGAACATTTTGTCACCCAGGTGAACATTTCTCAAAGTACAATGTGAACACGCTCTTAAAAGTTGTGTCCCATAGGATCAGCTGTGAGCAACCTAAGGCAATTAAATATTCTCTGCTGCCTTTTCCATATTACCTACATAATTAAACTTTATTGTTAATTGCTTTTGGTCTTTCAGAAAACTGTATTAAATCAAGGAACCATATCAGGTTGAGGCCCTTCTGTTTCGATGAGCTTGCAAGTCACCTTAGCTTAGTTCCAATTGATTTATTTTATTGCAATCCAAGGTATAACCTGACATTATGGAGAAGCTCAAGCAACCCTGAGCAGCAAACCCATTCATCAGTGGAGGACAGTCCATAGATGTTCAAAGTGACCTCTGTGCCAAATAGAGGTGAGCGTATGATAAGAATAGATGAAAGGCAGCTCAGTTGATTTCACATTTTAGAAATGAGAATTCCAACTCCATTTATATTGTATTATAGAATCATAGAAATGTTACACCACAAAGGAAGACATTTGGCTCATCGGGTCTTTGCTGGTGCCAACTCCCCAATGTTATATTGCATTTCATCATTTTAATATTTCTTTAAAAAAACTATTTTGGGGAATAAACAAGTTTTAAACAATCATTCATTGCCAAGGCAGGCTTTTCAACTCGAGTCTGAGTGGTTCAGGTCTAAGATCTGTCTGTAAAATTGAATAAAATAGTTTAATATCATTTGTGGAAAATACACTTCAATTGAAATATGAAAAATAATCTGTGAAAGCTCTGCAAATTGTATGGGCAGGATCAATATCGTTCGGTAAAACTAATTTAAGATAGAATTAAACTGATCACCATGGAGGCTAAAGGGCTGTAATTTATACAACAACTTAGAGCCACACTCCCTAAAAGCAGAGCTTGCAAATCAACTTTATCAACAGCCTCATTCATTAGTTTTCAGATGCCATCCCATATTGTAATGGCCTATGTAAACCCATGAAACAAATCTGATTGCTCTTAGCAGTCTGAGCACAACCTATTGACATTCACTCAGTTCGCTTTCTCCTCAGGCACTGCACTGGTTCAGGTAATTGCATCATTGTAAAGTAAGCTGTATTATTAAATTCAAAATCAGTCTCAAGACTGACACAAGGGGAAATCTCAAACACTTCATCCCACAGAAATACATTTACAACATTGCTGACCACAAGAATCTGTGGTAAAATTACAAGAACTGTAATCCATACTATGACAAACAGGAGTCTCTGACTCAAAATAATTTGCACCAAGGTTTTGAGGCAATTTTCAAAGAATCCACATAAGATTTAATATCCAGATTGATCTGAATTGAAACCGTCTAGGTCAATTTAGATTGTTCCACAATTGCCCAATTCATGTCAGTATAGATATTTGTTGCCATTTGCCAGTCAGTTTAAGGGTGAAAGAATTTGGATTTTGAGATTGAAAATAATGAGGCTGTGAACAGCAACAACGACAAAATTACATTTATAGAGCACCTTTCACATCGGGAGGACATCCCAAAGCGCTGACAGGTTGATTGATCCAGTATGGTCATCAAGTGAGAACAGATTGTCCACATTATCATATCTGACAAATATCTATGTTCCATTATTTTTCTTGCACACTCGGGATAGGAATAGCAATAGTTCACGAGAGGAACAACAACTTGAACAACAACAACTTGCAATTATATAGCACTCTCCATGCAGGTTGCATCTCAGAGCACTTAACAGTGGCGGAGTCTGACTCTGAGGTGGGGGTGGGGGTGGGGAGGTGACCATAAGCGTGGTCAAAAAGGAAAGTTTTCAGGCAGGACTTGAAAAACGTGAGGGGGGGCAAGGTGGAGGGGTTGAGGGAGAGTGTTCCACAGTTTTGTGGTGTGGTGGCTGAAAGCCTGACCTCCAATGGTGGAGCGGAGGGTGCGAGGGACAACCAAGAGGCCGGTGCCAGTCGAGCACAGGCGTCAGGTGGTGGATTGGGGAGTGAGGAGATCGGAGCGGTAGAGAGGAGCTAGGGAGTGAATGGATTTGAACACGAGTGTGAGGATCCTGAAGTCGATCCATTCAGTGATGGGGAGCCAGAACTGGTGAGATGGGAGTATGGAGTTTGGTGCAATTGGTATGTAGACCAATGATTAGAAATTAATCATTGGAAGAGAAATTAATTATTTCACATTTAATGTTAGCAAATAACTTGCTGGAAAAGCCACTATTGTTATGCACCCTCTTCAGTATTTGCTAAACCTTATCTATATGCATCCTCTGAAGCCAAGAAACATTTCTTCACACAGAAGATTGTGAAGATGTGGAATATTTTGCACCAGAAATCTGCAGAGGTGGAATCAATAGCGATATTTAAAAGAGAGAGAGGTAAATATTTAGTTCATAGAGGTCTGGCAAAAAGGCAGAGTACTGGATTAAAAATATCTGGCAAAATATAATAAAACTGGTGGATTAGACACTCTGCTCCAAATGACCTCTTCCTGTTCTTCTATTTTCCTATGTGCTCTTGGGTACCATTAAAATAAAATCGTTCCTTGGTCAACCCAGCTGCTCCCTTCGTTCAGCAGGCACAAGCTTTCTTCTCCCTGTCTGCCCACTACTGGAGGTCGGGCTCTTCACCCTACCTGCCCCCGTTCTCTGAAACTCCATCTCAGAGTCTCTGACTCGCTCCCTCCAATAACTCTTTCAAAGTCTGTTTCAAGAGCTATCTTTTTGACTGCATGCGTTCTGTCATTTATCCCCTCCACACTTCCCTCAGCTTGGTTACAGAGTCAGGACTGTTAAGTCTTGGGGATATCTTTCTAACATGAAGGTTGCCATGTAAATGTACATTTTCTTGTATTGTATCATCTGCAGGCATTGCCCCACTTTCATAGGTACACTAATAACACTCAAATCTACCTCCGTTCCTCTATCCTCAACTCCAGGACCACCGTAGTCTTGATGGACTGTCTGTTGGACATCAAATCCTGGATAAGTCTCAACTTCTTTCAATTGATCATTGACAAAAATGAAGCCACTTTGCTTGACTCCTGCCAGCGCCTCCTCATCTCTGGCTCTGACTAGATTATCCTCCCCTGCAGCTCACTCCAGCTCATGGAGTCAGGATGCGATTTTGCCATTAATCTTGGTGTTTTATTTTGACCTTCATCTCTCCTTAAAGCATTCATCCAGTCTGTCACAAACTTTGATCCAACAACCCTGACTGAGTTTCACCAAATAAATTCCAAGGCAAGCAAGCCAGGAGACACATTGCCCGCACTGGATTGAATGACACATTCAAAAAATCTTTTTATTCAGTCTGCTCAAAAGCAGAACATTTACTACTATATTGACAACAGAGAGCCTAGGTTTACTACAAGAATGAGTGTTTATGAAACTCTGATTCAAAGCCATTGAGGTAATAGCAATAATGTTCTTCAAGACTGAAGATTTCAACACAGCAATGGAAGTTGTTATCTCTGCAAAGCTTCCCGTCTGATTTTGTTTTTCTGGCTTGCAAGAAACACAACATACTATTTGTTGCTCCTGTTCTTAATTCTGTGCTTTCTCAGGAGCTGCCTTTTCAACCTTTGGTTCAGACCCAATACAACATACACAACTCAGCCTCATAATGGTCATCCAGTCAAAAAAAGATTAGTGCTAATGCGATTCCAGGAAGCAGCTATATGTTGCCAAGAACTTTGAATTTCAGGGCACAAAATGAACATAAGAACATGTTACACTATCTTTTTACACAGTCCTTCACCAAATCTGCTTTCCTTCTTCTCCGCGACATCACCCACCTGCATACTCAGATTATTTGCTACTGGAAGCTTGACGCCTCCATTGGCCATAATCTGGGTTCATGGACGTGAGAAATTACATGATCATCCAAGCAGAGGTCCAGAGCATTTTACAAATCTCTCCAATTAGACTCTAGACTACAATAACTTTAGACATCCCTTCCATTATAATAAAAATAATCCTTATTTTTGGTGTAGAGCTGGTTCACGTAGGAAGGACATCTCAAAGCGATCACAGGATACACTGGAAAGATATATTGTGTCATGTTCAGATGCAAAGAAAGAATCGAAGAATCCCACTTTATCCCATCATTTTCTCACCTTAATTACAATTCCTCAACCGGGTTAAATTATTTTCTTCCTGAAACTGTGCTAGCACAGGGCAGGCACAAGGCTCAGGCAAAGAAACAAAATAAATCAAAACACAACCTTTTACTCATAAATATTTCAATTGATACAATTATGTAAAAGAAAACTGTTATAAATGCACAAGTAGTCAGGTACATACATATTTGGCGGGTTTTGGGGGGATGGGGTCAATAGATAGGACAACCACTAATGAGGTAAATATAGTTAGAGATTATTAAGTGTCATAAAGAGATTAAGAATTGAACTCAGCCAAAATGAAGATGTAATCATTCTAGAAAGCCAAAGGCAAACTGTGACAAGTTATTTCTTCTTGGAGTGTCTTAGGCATTGTAAAAGGTCCTACATCACATACTCCAGTTTCTATAGCAACAGATCGAGAGTGGAAAAAAAACATAAAAAAGATGATTAAAGTGGAATTGCCTTAGGATTAATGTTTTCAACTTGCATACCAAATATGCCTTCACTAGAAGATAAATAACTCCACAGAATTAATTCTGATACTTAAACTAAATCATTCATTGATACATGTTGTGCTGATAAAGTAAGGTATGTGAGAGCAGAGGAAATAGAACCTGTGTTGAAGTGTCAGCAAACACTTCCAGGTCCAATATAGCATGGTCAGATGTACAGTAAATCTGACATTTACTATTCTGCTGTCAAAATATGCAAACCTCATAAAAGCAGCTCTACTAAACCAGAACAATACTTTCATTTTCATAAACCAACCAGCCACTCCAAATTTTTGACAATCTGATGGGCAAATATTTCTAATCATATTCCATTCTCCATTTAAGAAAGAAGGTAAAAATGTTTTTGGAAATACCTCTACTTTCTCCCTCCTCCTCACAAATAATGCTAGTGCATGTTTCCAACTGAAAATCCCTGGGACCGTCCTTCTTCTAGTTAGATACCACTTCTTGTATATATCTTGACAGTTTCTTCTCGATCAGTCTAGTCAGAGGCAATTTTCTGTGTCCACAAATGGTGACCAGCAAGGGAAATATTTGCATCCAACAAACAATAATAATAATAGTCATTGAATTGATATTGTGTTTTTTACATCAGGAAGACGTATCAAAGCACTTCAAGGCATTTACTGTAATGTGTAATGATTGCATTTTTTAGGTGACACTGCTGAAGTAACAGTTCACTTTTGTTCTTTTAATTGTGAAACTTTTTTTTGAAGTTGCATGTATTTGTTACATGGTAGGGGAACGGAAGGAAAAAGTATGCAGTAATTATTTCCAATTCAATGTCATAAGTATTACATTTTTGCTCCCAACTTTACCATAACTGGTAAACCAGGAAGGGAGAGTATTCTTGTACTCTATTTCAAAAATGGTTATTATTAATATTTAAATTAATTTCAAAGATATAAAGAAAAACAGAGACTATGCAAAATATTTCAAGTGTTTTGGAGTTCCCACACGTATGCGTGGAGTACCACAAGTTTGGTTTGAATGAAGAAGGTCCTTCAGCCCATTTCATTCCTCCAGAATGCCCTTCTCCTATCCTCATATCACATAATGAAGTTGCATTTTAAATGAGTCCAATTGTTAATTACCTTCTGGGTAAATAAACATTTCTCGATATCTGTCCTGAAATAAATAATCTTTGCCACTCTATAGCTTTGCCCTCTTGATCTACTGTTTCAGTGCATCTTACAGTTTTATTCTGGGTTTACTTTTTCCTTTCCATTAATTATTGTATACACCTCTATAAAGACACTCTGAGTCATCTTCTCTTAAGACTGAGTCTAACCATTTCTCATAGCTCATTAATTCATCAAACATTGGAGATCATCCTTGTTGCTCTCCTCTGCACTGCCTCTAGGGTCTGCTCAGCCCCTTTATGTTACGGTGACCTGACTATGTGTAGTACTTGGTTGTTCAGTTCCTATTTGGGGTTCCTCAGTAAGGAAACATACATTGAAAGATCTTGGAAATCAAGAAGGAAGTGGTCAATATTATTCCAGAATCACTTATGCCTCACAAATCTATTAAAAATCATTTTGATGGGTAGCAAAATCAGTGAATTAAGGTTATCCAAAGGATACAATTTACTTGAATTGCTAGAAGGCTTTTGGCTCATTTCTGTAACTGAAGTCTTTAAAGAAGATGAAGGTAAATGGCATTTATGTCAAGTTAATTAGCTGCATTGATAATTGGTTTGTCAGGTTGCAAAATGTAGTGATATATGAGCAAGTTTATACACCTAGGGCAGTTATTAATGATGTTCCACAAGACACTGCACTTAATCTCCATCTCTTGACAGAATTCATAAATTCTATGGTGAAATATTTCAACTAATAGCTATATATTTTGCTGATTGAACCAGCCATGAGGCCAGTTGAATATTGTAGGAAAGACTGTTAGCATTGATAAGCAGGTGAACATACAAAAATGGATATTGGCAAAGAGGAAAAGGAATGAAATTATCTCAATTGCCATTTGTTATAAATTATTTAACTGCACAGCTCATGAATAAGGCCATATTCATATTATTATATGCAGTGTTACGATTCAATGTTTCGGGGGGAAAAAAGCATGGTGTGTTGGTGTTGGAGAAGATTTAGAAAGATAGAAAAGATTTTAATTCTGGATTAGACAACTTTCAATTCTAGATAATGAAAAAGGCCAGCAGATTTCAATTGGTTTCCACTGAAGCAAAAAATAAAGTTGAATTTAATATAAACTGCTATGACATTGCTTAAAGATGCGGATATCAACCTTCCATTTAACATATGATCTCAGAAGTCAACATAGTGACTTCTTATTGGCCTCCCCAATACCTCCCTCCATAGGCTGCTGATCATCCAGAACTCTGCAGCCCGTGTCCTCTCCCGGACCAGGCTCCACGACTTTATCACCCCCATCCTCACCCAACTCCACTGGCTTCCCATCACACAGGGAATACAGTTTAAGATCCTGGTCCTCATCTTCAAAGCCCTCCATGGTCTTGCTCCCCACTACCTCTGCGACCTTCTAACCCCCTACCGTCCTGCCCGCTCCCTCTGCTCAGCAGGCTACGGCCTGCTTCACGTTCCCCGCCTCGCCCACCCCACCATTGCCACTCCGCCCCCACCTTCTGAAACTCCATCCCGAAGTCCCTCTACCTTGCCCCCTCTCTTGCCTCCTTCAAGACCCAGCTCAAGACCCATCTCAAGACCCTCCTCTTCGACCATGCCTTCGGTCAACCTCCTTTTCCACTCCCTGCTCACCACCCTCGCCGATTCCCAGCTCGGGTCCAAAACACTGATTGTCCAGTGCCTTGAGATGTCCTCCTGACATAAAAGGCACTGTACAAATGTAATTTTATTGTTGTTTATTAGTGTTCTTCTATGCGTCTGGCAAGCCTCAAGCAAAGACTACACATGAGAAAAATTATTAGCATTGCGTTTCAAAGATTGCTAGACATATGGAATAGACTGCCATCTAAAGACGTTAATCTGCTGACTAATTTTTTTAAAAAAAGAACTGCATGAATTCTTGGTTAAGAATAATATTATAATAAGTGCAAACATGGGAGTATCATCTATGGAATGCAAATGTTCAGAGTTGAATAATATAGATGATATGATTGACTTGATATTCTACAGTTTTTGGTCAATTACCTTTACTGGTCAGGGAATTTTACCTCTTAGATGTTTGAGCTAAAATAGTGGTGGCCAACCTTTATGGTCAGCCAACAAAATGTATTTTCTTGATTGAATATTTCTTGATTTATGCCCCAAATCAAGACATATTCAATCAAGAAAAAACTGAACACACACTACCTATCGATCGAACACTGACTAACCTATACCCATACAAAGGTTTGAGGGCCCGCTTCTTGACAGCCCCATGGGCCACTCTCGGCCCGAGGGCCTTAGGTTGGCCACCACTGAGCCAGACACTTATTCTCCCCTTCAGTGGATTAAGATGGGAAATCTATGAAAGTCCATCATTTCATATCAATGGTTCGCAAGTAGAAACAATATTGCAAATATTTTTGCCATTATACCACTTTTATTTTCATAAATCTAGAATCCAAGGATTCTTTAATGAATATCAATTTCATTAGCATCTTAAAAAAATTATCATATGCCATTCCATCACCATCTGCACAAACTGACTTAGAATAGGTCAACCCAGTTTACAAATATTTGCTGTTTGCCCAAATCCAAATCTACACTAGTGAATGGTGTTTTCAGAATATTGCATACAGAAACCAGGTATTGCAGAGTCATTGATTGAAGTACACCAAGTTAAATGCTCATCGCTGCCAAAGTGTTTGCAAGCTTACAGCAGAGCAGCATTACATTATTTTTGAGTGTTACCAAGCAAAGGTTAGGCACTTCCTCATAGGTAAAAGAACCAATGTACTAATCCACAGGACAACTCACAAATCAATTGATCTGGTGTGTCATTCTGGCTCAGTGGTAGTATTCTCACATCTGAGTCAAAAGTTTGTGGGTTCAAGCCCCACGTCAAGTCTTGGAACTAATATTCTCGGCTGACACTCCAATGCAGTCCTGGGGTTGTGCTGCATTATCAGATCATAGAATCATAGAATCATAGAATTGTACAGAACAAAAAGAGGTCATTCGGCCCATCGAGTTTGTGCCGGCTCTTTGAATAGATCATCGGTCTTCGGATGAGACGTTAAACTGAGGTCCCATCCACCTGTCCAGGATCCCATGACACTATTCGAAAAGAGAAGAAAGTTTCTCCCGGGGTCGTGGCCAACAATCTCCCAAATAAAATTGGTCTCTCACTCCATGGCTGTTTGTGGGACACTGCTGTGTGCAAAATGGCTGCTGGGATCATCCACAAAATACCCCAGTCACACTACTTTACAGCATAACCTGTGAAGCTCTTTAAGACATCTCAATGATGTAATAAGGTGCTATATTAAATGCAAGGTTTATATTATCAGGTGGAATTGGCAGTATCAGGCAGCAGAAGCGGCCCAACCTCTCGGTTAGAATGAAAATAAGGGGAACAAAATCCATATTAATGTCTTAACAGGTGTCCCACATGAAAAAAAATTGTAATGTTCCATGGTAATGGAATTAAATTCAGTGATTATCAAAAATGTGCTTGCCATTCATCACATGATATCTAACATTGGAACCATTAGATTAAACCACATGGGATGTCAAGCTCTGAAAATACCCAGCTGCCTGTGCTAGGCTGCCAGGTTTACACCAGGAACACAGAAGTTGCTGCATCTTTCATTCTGTGCGAGTTCAACAATAGTGGGTTTCAAATATTAATGGTGAAGCTGCACAGATTGCTTTTACTGTCTGTGAAACTCTCTGCAGTCTTACTCATCCCCGGCTGAACTAGATTTACTGGAGCATGCAATGACCCAGGCTTTATGCCAGTGAACAGTTGGTATGACAGCATAATGATAATACAGGTAGTTGCATGTTACTGTATTTTACCAAGATACTGGTATTGTTGGAAAAAGCACCATTTAAAAGACTAAGATTTCCCTCACTACTATTCTTCAGATATTCTTCACTGCCTACTCAATCCACGACTGTTTGTGGGAAACTGCTGTGCGCAATTGGCTGCTGCGTTTCGCCCCAAAAAAATATACAGTCAATTCACTTCACAGTATATTCTGTGAGGTGCTTTGAGATGTCTCAAAATCTTGATATGGCGCTATATGAAATGTAAGGATTATTATTATTATATCTGTGTCAAAAAAAATCTTGGAGATCCACTTCTCTCATCGTTTTGGTCCTCAAAAAACACATTCTCAGCACTCTTTTGGTACTGTCCTGAATTCCTCCCTTTTTCTACTGTCTTAATAATCACAGTCTGTCCTCTTTAATCCCGAACACAAACTCCCGATCTTTACTCACAATGTTACAGAATATGCATGATCATTATTTAAAGGACAACCTGGCTTCACAGGCTGACTAGTTAGAAATTTTAGTAGAACAAACTATTACAATCTATTACATTCTCTGGCCCAGAACAGCATACAGACAAAATCAATAGGGAGGTTTCAAAGAGAGATAGACAGATACAACAACAACAACAAGATTCCATTTATAGAGCGCCTTTCACGTCGGGAGGACATCCCAAGGCGCTGTACAGTTGGGTCAGGACCCGAGCAGGGGGGAAATGGTCAGGGAGGGAAGGGAGGGAGCGAGGAGGGGATAGAGAGTCGAGAAGGGAGCTGAAGGCACGGTCAAAGAGAAAGGTCTTGAGACCGGCCTTGAAGGAGGAGAGGGAGGAAGCAAGGCGAAGGCACTGGGGGATAGAGTTCCAGAGCCTCGGGGCTGAGAGGCTGAAGGCCCGGCCACCAATGGTAGGGCGGTTGGGGCGGGGGATGTGAAGCAGACCGGAGCCAGAGGAACGGAGGGTAGGTAGGGGGATAGTAGGTCGGAGAGGTAGGAGGGAGCGAGGCCGTGAATGGCCTTGTAGGTGAGGATGAGGATCTTGAATTCGATCCTCTGGAGGATGGGGAGCCAGTGGAGGTGAGCGAGGGTGGGAGTGATGTGGTCGGGAAGCCTGGTGCGGGACAGTACACGAGCTGCAGAGTTCTGAATGACCTGCAGCTTGTGGAGGGAGATGCCGGGAAGGCCGGCGAGGAGAGAGTTCCCATAGTCCAGCCTTGAGGTGATAAAGGCGTGGACCAGAGATTCATGGGTAGCAGAGAAATTAAATTAAAAACCTTGCATTTGATTATAACGACTCATTGTGTCATTGAGAAGTCTCAAAGCGCTTTACAGGATACTGTAAAGTGGATTGACGGTATATTTTGTGGGCAAAATGCAGCAGTCAATTTCCGCACAGCAGTGTCCCACAAACAGTCAAGAAGGATTTTTGGCCAGGTATTAAGGAGTATGGCAAAAGGATGAGGCATTGGATTAAAACATCTACAAGAATATCTGCAAGAAAGTGGCAGAGGGTTCAGTCAAAGGAGTAAGGCTTTGAAAGGAAAGAGGAAGGGTGAAAGATGAAGATTTTGGTAGAGAGTGCTAGAGGAGGAAGGGGACCATTTGAAACATGATGTGAACGTCTCTATAATAATAATAATCCTTGCATTTGATATAATGCTTTTCACCTCTTCTAGACGTCTCAAAGCGCTTCACAGAATATACTGTAAAGTGAATTGACTGTATATTTATGGGTGAAACGCGGCAGCCAATTGCGCACAGCAGTGTCCCAAAAACATTCGTGGATTGAAGTGACCAATTTATTATTATTTTTTTCTTGAGGGATTATTTTTAGGCGTGTGGAGTAAGGAAACTTGCCCAAGGTTTCGCCCTGCCAGGAATCGAACCCAGGTCTCTTGCTTGAGAGGCAAGTGCTCTAACCACTGAGCTACAGGTCTCCTACTTGTACTCCTATACCAAATACAAGGAATATTATGTTGTATTTGATGCCCAATTTATACTGAATGCAAAGCTTTGGGAAAAGGAGAGACAAGAGGAAAAAATTGGAAGACAAAAATTAGTAAGAAGAAAAAAAGAGAGTACTGGGATTTACTGCAGTTCTTTTGTGTTTTCAGTATATTTTTTGACCTTGACAGTGAGTGTATTACTTTCTGCTTGTCAAATTGACAGTTGAGTGTATTATTTTCTGCTCAGGGAAAATTAAATTCCCTAACCTTGAAGGTGCATGCTTCTAATGGGATTTTCCCATTATAAGTACATGTTGTCAAATTTATTAACAAGGAGAGTACAACTCCCTACAGAACTATACATTTGACATTTCAAGTGAAAAAATATTGTCAATTAAGCAGTTTAAGTGCAGCAAACAAGAGCAAAGGCAATAAATCCAAGCCAACATTCATTTTTGAAAAGCAGGTTATAGTGAACAAATTTATTGGAATAGTCAAGTGCTTAATATATATCTTCATTCACAGATAAGACATGATAAGATGGCAAGGCTAGTTAATCAAAATTATGCCTAAAGTAAAAGCTTATAGGATCAAGGAGAAAGTTCCAAATGAAAGATGAATTTAATTGACAATTATATTATGTCAAATATAACAATAAATTGAGGTATTTCATAATATTTCTTATGAATACTGACTTGTACGAACACGACTCCAACTCAATCTGTATTGGGAGTGGCTCAAAGTGACTTGTTCAACGCACTTCCAGATACTGAAGAAGATTCACATTTCGCAATGAAGAAATCAATTTAATTAAGAAATCTGTAAGGCAACCTATCAAAATTGACCCTTCGGCTTGTTAGTAATTTTTTAAATTATCCTCAAATATTTTGGAAATCCATTGTAAATATTTCATTAAAAAATTTCATCAGTGCTGGCAAACAATGCATTACTTCATTGTCAGTTAAAGTTCTGATCAGGTGTCTGTTTCCAGTTCTTTAAACATCCCATTTATTATACTAGAGATGATGACACTGTATTACAGCCTTTATATTACTAGTGGTCTCTGGAGACAAATAATAGTGTACAAGAACTTTTCTGACGGGAAAATCCATCTCGAAGTCACGTATTCAGTTTTCTACACATACCAGAGATCCAACTCAAGCAAGATAAGTTGAAGATTGCAGCAACATCATAATGTTAAGTATCCAATGGGGGTTAAGCCATTCACACACACAACAAATGATAGTTATTTTGATATCTCCACTTATCATAAAATAATAATAATATTTATACTTGCATTTGACATAGCATCTTTCACATCAAGAGGAATACCCAAAGTGCTTCACAAGATAAAGGGCAATGACTATGTATTTTGGGCAGAATCACCACAGAAGCTTGGAACAACACTGTCTGATTTAAGGTGCATCTTAACGTACTCTGAGATGTCCTCCTGATGTGAAAAGCACTATATAAATTGTATTGTATCTTCAAACCTCGGCTACCATTTCTTGACTGTCGGACATAAACCTCAAATAGTTCTGATTCACACATAATAATTTCGACATACTTGTGAATGACTTCACAGTGTCTGCATTTACACAGAATGTCATTTGCAACACATGTTCTCAGGAAATCTGGAGCCCAAATAAAACTGCTTCACTCTAGCCTTATTTGGATTCAAAACCTCCCAGAATTTAAATATAAAAACGACATTCAATAACAACATTTACATTTTTATAGAACTTTTCACATCTGGTGGATATGTCGAAGAGTTTCACATAACTGAATGGAAGCTGGAGCGTGGGGTGGAGGGGCTGAGAGTGGCCGAAAGTGTGGTCAAAAAAGTAGCTTTTCAGGTGGGTGTTGAAGGCTGGGAGGTAGGGAGCAAAGTGGAGGGACTCAGGGATTGAGTTCCAGAGAGCTAGAGAGAGAGAGCAGAAAGGCTGAAAGTTTGCTCACCAATGGTGAGGCAGGGGGATATATAGCACATACACATATACAAGAACTGACAGTATTTTTTTAAACCACCATATAATAACAATAAATCATAATAATCCTTGCATTTGATATAGCGCTTTTCATGTCGGGAAGATGTCCCAAAGCGCTTCACAGTACACACTGTAAAGTGAATTTGTCACCTCAAGGCTGGACTATGGGAACTCTCTCCTCGCCGGCCTTCCCGCCACCTCCCTCCACAAGCTGCAGGTCATTCAGAACTCTGCAGCTCGTGTACTGTCCCGCACCAGGCTTCGGGACCACATCACTCCCACCCTCGCTCGCCTCCACTGGCTCCCCATCCCCCAGAGGATCGAATTCAAGATCCTCATCCTCACCTACAAGGCCATTCACGGCCTTGCTCCCTCCTACCTCTCCAACCTACTATCCCCTACCTACCTACCCGTACCCTCCGTTCCTCTGGCTCCGGTCTGCTCCACGTCCCCCGCCCCAACCGCCCTACCATCGGTGGTCGGGCCTTCAGCCTCTCAGCCCCAGGCTCTGGAACTCCATCCCCAGTGCCTTCGCCTTGCTTCCTCCCTTTCCTCCTTCAAGGCCGGTCTCAAAACCTTTCTCTTTGACCGAGCCTTCAGCTCCCCTCTCGACTCTCTTCCCCCTCCTCGCTCCCTCCCTTCCCTCCCCTTACCCTGACCATTTCCCCCTCCTCGCTCCCTCCCTTCCCTCCCCTCACCCTGACCATTTCCCCCCTGCTCGGGTCATGACCCAACTGTGCAGCGCCTTGGGACGTCCTCCTGACGTGAAAGGCACTTTATAAATGGAATCTTGTTGTTGTTGTTGTTGTTGAATTGACTGTATATTTGTGGGCGAATGCGGCAGCCAATTGCGCACAGCAATATCCCACAAACAATCATATGGATTGAAAATGACCAATTTATTGTTGTTTTTTTTTTTGGAGGGATTATTATTAGGCGTGTGGAGTAAGGAAACGTGCCCAAGGTTTCGCCCTGACCTGCCTGGAATTGAACTCAGGCCTCTCACTTGCAAAGCGAATGCTCTAACCACTGAGCTACAGGACTCCACGAATCCACCATTCATAATATAATAATAATTCTTGCATTTAATATAGCAATTGTTCTGACATCAGCACTGCATTATCTAGATAAGTCAGTATTCGGGTTGATTTATGCCATAAATAAAGAACTATTCAATCAAGACAATGTAATTTGTTGGTTGACCAAAAAGATTGGTCACAATTGGCATAGAGTATATGAGTTCCAAGTCCTGATGTGTGGAACCCACAAGTTCTGAGAGTGTGATCAACTGAACTAGGCTAACATAAAAATACAGTAACTATATATGCTGCCCCTAAATGAATGTCTCATGGCATTCTGCTTTAACACCAATCTGGGAATGTGGCCTTGGCACCTGACAGGACAACAACATCCGAGCAGGATTCCAGATTCAATAGTTATAAATCATCATCTGAGTCTCGCATTTTAGACTCCATTGTATCTAGTAATTCATATTCTCCTTGACTTTTAGCAATTGGCTAAGGACTAACCTGCACATTTACTAGAATGTCTTTTTAATTCAAATTATGTATTTAACTTTTAAAGTGCTACTGACATATATATACACATTGCAGTTTAATGGGAGCTAATGAATTAAGAAACAAAGTTCACACAAACAATGGATATCAGTAGTCATTAGAAGACAGTGAACAAGACATCTATAATAGAACAGAATAACTATGCTATTTTCTGTTACAGAAAGCCATTATAAAGTACATTTATATTCCGATAATAAAATCATAATTGCCATCAAAAAAGTACCTAATAAAGTAATGAACTGTTTTCCCAATACATGATGTCTTAGCAATAAGCCCTATTAGTGTGACAATGAACAAATACTTCAAAATGGCTTTCTAAATTAGTTTCAATTCTCCAGAAAAAATGCAGAGGATCATCACTATTGTATTTGCGGCCTTTCATCTAAGAAGTGCCAAACCCGTATCTGTATCTGCACAATCCTGATTAGCTTTTAATTGGAAATTAGAAAAATATCTTAAAAGGAGAATTATGAAAGACCATAGGGAAAAGGCTAGAGAATAGGACTAAATACATAGCTCTTTTACAGAGCAAGTACAAGCACAATGGGCTGAAGCAGCCTTCTGTGTTGTAAAATTCTAATGACTTCTGAAAAGCTTTTTTCATAGTCATAGCTGCAAACAGCTTAATTTAAAAATCCAGCATGCTAATGTTTACTTTATAGCTAGCAAAAGTATAGTTCCTTACTATACAATTAAACAAAGGCCCAGTAGAGATAATATCCAATGATAATAACTCTTACATTTGGTATAGTGCCTTTCATGTGGGGAAGACATTCCAAAGCACTTTACAGATGTAATGTAAAGTGCCGTGATTCTGTTTTGTGGGCAAACTTGGCAGTTAATTTATGCAACACAGTGTGCCATAAACAGCCATGAAATGAATAACCAATGTTACTTGGGGGTTAAACAATAAACGAAAGGCAAAATACTGCAGATACTGGAAATCTGAAATAAAAGCAGGAGTCACTGGGAACATGCAGGAGGACAGGCAGCATCTGATGTCAGAGTTCTGACAAAAGTCATCGACCTGAACTTATTTAACTGACTTTCCTCTCTCCATAGATGCTGCCTGACCTGCTGCGTGTTCGTGACTTCTGTTTTTATTACTTGGGGGATTGTTGGCCAGGAAGAAATTGGGAGAAATTGCCTTCTCTTTTCAAATAGTCCTTTGGATGTTTAAAGTCAACTTGAACAGACAAACTTGGTTTAACGTCTCATCCAAAGGATGGATATTTTCTTAAAGAGAGTAGAAGCATGAGATACTAAGCTTCAGGATGCACTATTTATTTTAAGATAATTCTCATCTTATTTTAAATGCACAATTAACATTTCTAACAGTTTAGGCAATAAAATAAAAATATGTATACAATCCTTCCACAACAATACTTTCTGATCTGATTTTTGTTTTATTTAGAATCCTCAAAGAAGAATCAGGGACCATATTTCAGGACACTGACTCAGTACCAAACAGACACATGCCCAACCTTTGTGCCAAAGTCAATCAGGAGGGTTGGGCACCCATGGCCTTTTGTGATTGATTGAAAATTGCATTTGATAACACCATATTCCAGAATACATCAAATCTATTATGAAGCATTACATTTTTCACCCAAACGTTGAAACCAATTGCAATTAAATGGACCGAGAGAACATATTGTAGAACAAATTAGTTGTCTCAGAACTAGTTGAAACCTCTACAAGTAGATATCGTAAAACTAATTCCAAACATAATGTTGTCTAACAATTCCTGAATAGCACCTGGAGATGGACCACACTCTGTTTTTCGGTACGTAATTCCAACATCACACTTCAGGTTTCCTTACCTTCTTTATCATCATGTCGAATAATTGCATCCTGGATCATGTCTGAGGAGTTGAAATGGATCCTATTTTTCTTGCCATGTTTGTGTTTATGTTTGTACCCTTCCTGTTTTTGGAGAACCTTTTCACGCTCATAGTAAGCCTTGATTTGGTCACAACGCATCCGTTTCACCAGTCGTTGCCGCTGTCCTAAAGGGAGGGACTCCAGTAAACACTGGTCGATTTCCATGTCATGTGTTCGGAACACATTACAGAGCTGGAAGCAACCTGAATAAGACAAATTAAATGCATCATATCAAGAGTGACAACCAATCATCAGTAAACTTACCAACTAGCAGAGAAAAAATGCACTTGTCCATTTGCCATCAAAATCAGTAAATTCACCTTTCATTTAATTGTCTCTTGAGTTATGTATAAAAAAATCAAACTAAGCAGTATCAGCAAAAAATGAATGTCTCGATGACTGTAACTACTAAAATATAAACTGAACGAATACTGATTCATAATTACCTAACACTTGTAATTTTTAATAATGTCACTTTTCTGAATTTCTTCATAATTTGCTAAACTATGTAGTAGAGATCTTTAACCAAACCTACAGTTAAAATCAAACCCAAATGCCTAAAGCACCATTGAATGAATTAACCTTTGTCTCAGAAACGTGCACTTTTTTGCTAGTTTAACCTGAACTTGACAGGGTACGCTGACAAATGAAGTTCAAGACCGACAAATGGAAAGTACTGCATATTGAAGAAGAAATAATAGGCACAGGTACTTCATGGAGAGGTACAATTTGACACGGAGAAAGGTGAATGACACCTAGGAGTCCTAGTTGACTCATCGTTCATTATGACAAAACAGTATGAGGCTACAATAAACAAGGCAAATGGGATGCTAGGCAATTTTGCCAAATCAGATGAGTTAAAATCCCTCAACGTTATGCTTAAGCTATATTGAGCTCTGTTGTTTTGTACAGTTCCGATTGCTGTGATGGTAGAATGTTATCCAGGTCCGAGAGGCATTGCAGAGGAAACAATAAAGACGATTCCCAATGTTGAAGCAGTGAGTTTTGAAGAACAGCTGGATAAGCTGAGCTTTCTCAGCCATGAAAAGTTGTGTCTCAGAGTGAGTAATAATGAGGAATACACAATGCTAAATGGGATACGTAATTTAAATCAAGGTGAAAGCCAGCAGAACAAGAGAACACATGTTCAGCGTTCTGAAGGGCAATTTTGGAAACATAAAGAAGTATCTGCTTTACAGTTGAAATGGGTGATTACAAAGAGTGGTAGAGGCCAGGACACTGAACTCATCCAAACTACTGAATAGCTTGATGTTGGAATGAGAAACAGCAAGGTAGATTTTCTGGAAAGATAAGATCAAATGGATCAAAGTGGTCTTCATTCAGCCTCACTTATAATCATGTGCTTCTCCTTTCAGACCGGAAGATGAGATAGCCTGGACAGCAAATCTCTCAATGCCTATTTTAAGGTGTTTTATGATCAGCTAAGGAACACATGCTTAACGTGGCTCAGAATACAACATTGTGCTCAATCATGTTCCATCATGATCAATTATGACACAGTGACCCATCTGATGCTCAATAAGTAGGGGAAGACATGGTCAGTAAGAGCAGCTGAAGTGCAATGTCACTTTGGTAATACAGATTTCAACTTGTGTGTGGAGTTTCAACTCTAGGAGTGGTTAGTACCCAAGCCAACAAAAATAATTGGCTCTGGACACCGGTACAATATCTGTGCAGTGTTCACTGTCGGGGAAAATCATAGTCTTACTTCAGAAAGAATGCTATTACATTCCATTACATTCTCACGTGGAACCTTCAAGAGTTTACTGTGAGCACTTTCAAATGATACGATCTGAGTGATGGTCGAGTGATGGCTTTGTAATTTCCATTAATCCTTGAATTGTATTTATAGTTCCTCCTTTCTCAACTAGATCACCTCTATATGTTAGATTATTGTGAGGATTCAGGTAAGAAACCTTTACTTCTCATTGTTAAGCATTGTTCTATATTTGCTGTTGTACTAATAACACTACGCACAATGTTTAGGCTGTCAGGTAACTGTCTGATTTTGTGTTGGTTTCAATTATTCTGAAGCTTTTAACAACATGATTACTTGTCGGAACATCTCCTGACAAAGTGGTGATACACTACAGCACTCATACAGTACAATCATACAGTACTCATTGATGTGACTGTAGTACTAAGAGTAGTTACTGCTACCCTTACCATAATGTTATAGATGTCTACCCACCTTAATAATAAATTAAACGCGCCATTTTGCACAACCAGTTGCCACCTTCTAACCTTATGACAATGCTTGTTCTTACTTCTTAGCTCACCATCAATATCAGACTAATTTTTCATTAAAGGCTAACTTTTCATTAGCCTTTCATGTGTACTGAACCCAAGTGTAGCTATAATTCAGCTCTGAGGCACAGTCTGAATGAAATACATCTTATACATTCCAAGTATAACCAACAGACAATATCTCTTCTAGCCCAGGAAACAGCAAGTGTTAAGTCCTTTTCTTTCTTCTTCTTGAGTGGGGTCAGTTTTAGCCGGCCTTTTCTAAACCTATACTACAAGTTCTACAGGTGTTCAGCCACTTTCATTATAGGGTAACAGAAGAATAACAGAACAGATATAGAAATGGAGTTGTCTTGCAGATAAACAAGCAGCTGTGAATGTATAATTCAGAAAGTACTGAATTCTATAAAGCGCTGACCACTAAATATAGCAAACATTTTGTTAATTGTTTAAACTGGGAACCCCATTACTTTTATTTTAGTTTGAATCACTGATCTGCTAAAATTACTAGGAAAAATATTTGATCAGTGAAATATTTTCACATCCCAGCATTAATAATCATAGATTACAGTTTATTGAGCAGCTTGTATATTTTTAGGAAATATATTTTCATTACAAATCATATCATACTTATGGATATTAAAAACTTTTGACTCAAATACAAGCAGATTCCTGAATTCTTTACAAACTCAGGTGAGATAGCCCTGAGGCTCAATGGATAAAGTCACCAAGCAGCAAGCATTGTCATAAGGTTAGAAGGTGGCAACTTTGACTTAATAATAATAATCCTTGCATTTGATATAGCACTTTTCACGTCTTCTAGACATCTCAAAGCGCTTCACAGAATATACTGTAAAGTGAATTGACTATATTTGTGGGCGAATGCGGCAGCCAATTGCGCACAGCAATGTCCCACAAACAGTCGTAGATTGAAAATGACCAATTTATTATTGTTTTGGTTTTTGGAGGGAGTATTATTAGGCGTGTGGAGTAAGGAAACTTGCCCAAGGTTTCGCCCTGCAGGGAATTGAACTCAGGTCTCTCACTTGCAAAGCGAGTGCTCTAACCACTGAGCTACAGGACTCCACAGGACTTGTCGTCTCGGCTGAGTTAGCTAAGCTCAGTCAGGGCAGTATTTAGGCTATTAAATCCCATCAAGAATCTTCTGATCACAGCAACATGCAAATAAAAGATACCCACTTATTAACAAAGAGCCATTGCAATGGAGCAATAACTCATATACATAGACTGTGTGTTTGCACGTGATTCAAGTATCCCTCATGATGCCATTGCTTGTTTAATTTTCCAATGTACAACACAAGATCTACGAGAAAGACTTCCATAGTGCAAAAGATGCTACTTGGTTTTGATTATTTATGTGAACAAACATTTTCTCTATGCTGATACCGAATATCCAAACTAATTAAAAACTAACAAAGCAAGAATAAATAAATGATGAAATAAGTACGTTTAAAGAACCAATAATTTATAGTGGAAAATCCATGTAGAAAATCCCTGGTGGGAGGGTAAAATGACTAAGATTCCCCAAGGATTCTTATGATTTCCCTGTATTTGCTAGTTGAGCCAATTTAATGCCTGATTTCATGGCTAAAGGCTATTTTTAACAACAGAATGAAAATGATTCTGAAATTAACTTATGCACATCTTTTTCCACAAAAACACAAACACATTTCTGTAAATATTCATTTTAATTGGTCAGATAAGTTAAACACTAAGTAAATCCACAAATACATTAACTCATGTAAGTGATTCTTCAAAATATGTTTTCCTTTATTTTTAATAATAATAATCCTTGCATTTGATACAGTGCCTCATCACAATGTCGAGGCATGTGAAAGTGTTTTTACAGTATTTTGCTGTGAAGTAGTGCTGATGTATTTGTAGGCAAAATGCAGCAGCCAATTTGCATACAACAATATCCCACACACAGCCATGAAGCAAATGAACATTTTATTTTGGGGAATTATTGGCCAGGAGACTGGGAGAAACTCCTTTCTCTTTTAAATAGTGTCATGGGATCTTTAAGGGGATGAGATCTTTATTTGTTCAATGAGACAAGTGGCCAGATAATGTTTTGTTTTTCATCAATAAATATATTTAGAAATTGATCCAACAAAATGTATTATTTAGTTTAAAATTGCCTTTTATTGCTAAATATCTTTATTGAAAGAGAGTCAAATAAAGGTTCTTCTATAATAGTAATCAAACAATCCTTACTTTTTTTTAGTGCTTCATCAAGTTGTTGAAACATCTCAAAGCATTTGACAGGGTATTTATGATAATAATAATAAAATAATAATTCTTGAATTTGATATAGCTCCTTATCACATTGTTGAGACATCTCAAAGCGCTTTATTGTAAAGTGTAGTGGCTGTTTTAGGAAACATATTTTAATTACAATTATATTTTAATTATTATATCATTATTGTGGATGTTTAAAACTTTTAACTCAAATACTAGTACATTCCTGAATTCTTTACAAACTCAGGTGAGATAGCCCTTATGGCTCAATGGGTAAAGTTATCAACCAGCAAGCATTGTCATAAGGCTAGAAGGTGGCAACTTTGACTTGTCATCTAGGCTGAGTTAGCTAAGCTCAGTCAGGGCAGGATTTAAGGTATTGAATCCCATCAAGAATCTTCTGACCGCAGCAACATACAAATAAAATATATAAAATAATAATAATCCTTGCATTTGATATCGCGCCTTATCAAATTCTCAAGACGTCTCAAAGTGCTTCACAGAGCATACTGTAAAGTGAATTGACTGTATTTTGTGGATGAAACTGGCAGCCAATTACACGCAGCAATGTCCCACAAAAAGTCATTGATTGAGTGACTAAATTATCATTATTATTTTATTTTTATTTTTGAAGGGATTATTACTCTTAAATATTATGAAAGAGAGTCAAATAAAGGTTCATTATGAGATATTCATTATTCACCCAATGAATTAGTTTCTAACCAGCATGGCTCAGGAGAAATAACACAGGTGAGACAAATTAAACAAAGTGGAATATAACAATCAGGCGTTCATATACATTACCAGTAGGGCCTTGCTACTGTACATCAGATTTCAATGCTGTGAAAATGACAATACCTATTGACATATGGATCAAAGTTGGATATTTTCAAGCACAACTGCATATTTTGCTCAAACTATATTTATATCCATGTTGGTTATGGATTTAACACAAAGCACTGCACCAGTACTGCATTGGAGTATCAGCTTTGACTGTTGAGTTTAAAGTCCTGACGTGGTGTTTGAAGCTTACAATGTTCTGACTCAGAGGCAAGAGTGAAATCAACTGAGCCAAGTTGTCATCTTGATGGAGACATCAACATTATTGACTGAATGGCCTCCTATTAGGTTGATTTATATGGCTCCATGTGTTGGATACCTTCATACTCTGTGGAGCAAGAAAAAGGAACTATTGATAACATTGGGAATTTGCCACCTTCAGCATCAAGTCCATTGAAATCCTGCGATTAACCATGTTCATACGCACATCAAATGCATCCAGATATCTGATACCCACTTATTAACAAAGAGCCATTGCAAATGGAGCAATAGTTCATTTACATACACTGTGTGCTTGCAGACGTTTCAAGCATCCCTCATGATGCCATTACTTGTTTAATTTGGTCGGAAAAACATGGCAGCCAATTGCACACAGCGATATCCTACAAACAGGCGTGGATTGAGTGACCACATTATTAATTTTTTTGGAGGCATTATTACTCCTTGAAAGCGATCCACCAATCTACTAACAAATGGGTTCCTACTTACTGCTAGGTAAACAAAGGTGTGTGTGTGTGTGTGTGGAGTCAGGAAACTTCAATAATTAATATTTCAATATGAATCAAACCTGGGTCCTCTCGCTTGCGAGTCGAGTACTCTAACCAGTTTGCTATAGGACTCCACACGATGTGTAGTGACTGTATATTTTTAAATGAACAATATCCATGCATTGGGACTGAATATGCAATTCCAGTGGAATCGCAGGTTGCACCAGCAAATACTTGATGGGGCTGGGGAATTACTTCCTTCTGTGCTGTAATTTCTTTTATTGTATGATTCAATTTTTGAACAGCATAAGCTCGATATGCTAAGACTGTCATACATATCTCACTGCCACCAACATTGTTGCTGGACCACATTATGTATTCATTCCAAGGAATTCTCGAACTCCACATGACTTTGGATTATTATTGGATTTTAAAGCATTATTAGTTCCCCATTCACCCTGTAGCAGAGTGATCAAATCACAATTTATTGGGCTGGATCTTTGGCAGCTTCATGTGAGCTGGCACATAAGTCATTTATTGCACTTGTGTCCACAAACCAAAGCATCAAGGTACTTGGTTTTCACGATATAAAATCATACTAAAAAAAAATTAAAAATATAATTTTTCTTAAATCCACACATGCTTAAGTCAGCCAGCTATTGACCCATCTTTAAAAATGTATGCCTTAACTTATTTGTCTACATTGTTTTTTTAATGTAGAAACAATACAATGAAAGTGTCATAGAAAACTGTTTAGAAAATTGTCTTTGACCAACATTGGAAGAAATTAAGTTATATAAAAAATCTGCTTCAGGCAATCATTTGTTTTTCCTGTTAGTAATGGACCACTATCTGTTATATGTACACTGATATATAGTCTAGCAAGTCCAATATTGTGTTAAACAATGAATGTTACCACAAATATTCCATTCAAGAAGCAATTTTACTTTTTAATGCACATCATGTCCATTTTTTGCAAATAGTCCAGTCTCATTATAATCATCAAACAAGTGTTATAGGGAAAACTGACCATGTTCACATGATGGATTTTATTGTAGAACATTTGTGATGAATGTTTAATGAACTATATATTTTGTGATTAAACATCAAAAGTCATCATACTATGAATATAAATTAAGTTGCTTGTCCTTGCAAAGGGTCGTGAATAATAATTTACAATATAGAGGCAGACTATAAATGCCAAATTTAGATTCTGGAAAACAAATATGGTGTGTTTAAATTGATGCAATGTCCACGGTATAGCAATGTGCTATCTAGGGTTTTATCAAACACTGTACTAGATAAAAGTATGTGGACTGTACTATGGAATGATGTCTTATATTAATGTGATTCTGATAAGTGGCAGAAACAAGTCTATAGTGCTTTACGTGACAACAGTATACTTTGTTCTTATGATTTGCTTATGCCGTATGCGCTTGTTTATTTTTATATACACACATCACACACACTCTTATCATACTGTACATCTGAATACATACACATATGTATTCTGTACACATTCCAATTGTTGTAACAAAATACTACTGCTAGCTTATTGCTGTCATTTAGTGTACCAGTCGGCTTCTAGATCAAAGGAAACAGCAGACACATCAATGATGTGGCCAGAGTTTTCTAAACAGTTCTAAACAATGTACACCCTTTGGGTATCTGTTAAAAAAAAAGTTCAACTAACACTGTGCTACACATTAGCCTATAGTTCAATTGTTTTCATTACCTATCACCTGAAAATTAATAATTTGTATTGGGCATGAGTGAAATTGAATAAAATTGAAATAGCAGAAGAAGGAAAACATACTTTGCAGTAACGAATACTTTCATGCCACCGGATTGTGTGATGAACCCATTATCATTTCACTGGCATAAAATGCCATCGGAGTCATTAATAATGCACTGGTAATATTCCATTATAATTATATTCTGCTAATGTGATTTATTGTGTTTAATTTATTTATGCATTCACATTATGGAAAAATTAAAGATCATCCTGCAACGGCGAGGTAACTTCAAAATAACTCCCCAGAGATTGCAGAAGGTGACCTTGGGATACACACAAGGACATAGGAGGGCACAAGCCTTTTTGACCATCTAGAACTGTTCTAAATCTTTTGCAGAAATGATAGTTCCGAGGTCCTTTTACAATATTAAGGCCACTGCAATTTTTGCTGGCTCACTGATAATTTATAAATATTAGTTAGCTAGTGAATCTGCTTAAACTCTCTTTTAAAGTTATTGGAACTGAAACAAAAATATGATCTCCAGATGTATCTGAAAATGTCAGAGTTTTTAAAAGTGTAACCTGAGCAATTTGTAATTCAATTGAGGAAAGGCTGAAAATGCACTTGGCTGTATAGCTGCAGTGTGAATGATGCTTCAAAAATGAATAAGGTATTTTGTCACATAAAGCAATTTCTAATATTATGCACATAGAGCCAACTCATGGGATCTCATCTCCGTGGCAATCCCAGTTCAGAGCTAAGGGTTTCAGAGAGGTCAGTGTAACACTTCTGGAGTTCCCTGGATGAAACACACTTTATTCCCTAAGGTGCTTTTTTAGTTCCATTTTGCAATATATTTCAGATCAGTGCTTTTTTGGCCCCCAATATCCATTAACAATGCTGCATGCAAATTATTGCAAATTTATTGCAAATAAGGACAGTAAAAACTAAATATCTTGTAGCAGTTTTGATTATAAAGAATCTATTCTGAGGCAAGTCTTACTTAGAGAAGGCTTGCTTTGATCTATGGATATCTGAGGAGTTTTTCATACTCGTGAGCAAAAGCTTAAGAAACAAGATGGAAGAATGATCATCATACTTCATTAGGATAGACAAACTATTTCATTATTAATGCTCAAAAGTTAATACTATTGGTGGGTAAGATCTTCTTGAACAATTACACTAGGGATAAGATTAGCCAAGCTTCTGTTATGCAGAAAAATATGGTGCTGGATCCAATTTAGTACATCTCTTAAGATACTGACAATGGTTTTTTGAACTGAATTCATTCTTCTGCATTACTGATTATGTTACCTAAATTTTATGTTTTGGTTCACTACTAATTCATTCAGCTTCTGGTATAAATCCTGTTTGCATTTAAAGAAAAATACTGTTGTCAAGTACACTTAAGTCTTTGAAACAAAAGACATTGGAAGAATGGTGCATTAACTCACAATTGTACCTATAATTCATTTACTCTTTGCATATCACAACACAGAACAATTGTGGCAGTTATTGGTTGGAATGTATTATTTACTTGTATCACTCAATCATGAAACTCTGCACTGCTCTTTGAAAAACAATTGCTCTTCCAAGAGTGATATCCTGACTGGAGCAACTTTATGCAGTTGTGCAAAAATGATTAAAATTGTGATCTTAGAAAATCATTAAGAAACTGTGAAATACATTTGATTTAGCACCCTTAACATCAAGATAACATCTCAAAACACTTCACAGGATATATGTAAAGTATAATGCAGGCAAATGCAGCAGCCAATTTGCACACAGCAATGTCCCACAACAGCCATGGACTGAGTGACCAATTTTATATGGGGGAATTTTAGCTAAGATACTGGGAGAAACTTCATTCTTTTTTCAAATAGTGCCATGCGATCTTAAGGATCCACCTGTTCACAGTTCCATTGTAATTCATTGCTCACTTCTGTAACTTAAATTTAGATGATGAAGCAGATTAGTTTTTCTCTAAACAAACAGCCAACATCACTTGGCTCAATGTCTGAGCATTACTTTAGCTGTTAAACTAGGTCACAAACTAGAAGCTAAGCTATGTTTCTAATCGTATCCTGAAGATTAATTAGTCATCTCATTGCTTAGTGCAAATAGCTGCTATATTACTTATAAAACCAGTTACTACACTTGACAGCAATTACTTGTGAACTACTTTGAGACATTTCAACATCATAAGACACAAAACAATGCAGTTCTTTCTTTCTACTATTACTGTTCCCAGTTTAGCTGCTGAAGTGAATACAGATATCACAGGGTTTAAATATGTAACCGTATCCAGTGATACACAATGATTTATTTATCTGTGTTTTCTAATTAGTTTATTTACATTCAGTTTCATTTAATCCTCACAAGATGAGAATAGGATACTTGACAAGTTAAGAATAGCCATTTTATTGCTTGCCTCAATTAATTCTTCTGACAGCCATCTTTAATTTAGCAATAGATAAAGTGACAACAATCAGCCAATAAGTAAAGCCTATTCTAACAACTGAAGATCATATCACAATGCACTATAAAAACGTGTTCCCAAGTGTGAAAAGGCTACAACTAATTAACAGTAAAAATGCACTGAACTTGTCAAAACCACACTTTTAATGGTAGGAGGCACATGTATCTTTGGATCCCTCCACCTTGCTCCCCTCTTTGGCTTTTTTCAAATCACACTTGAAGACTTTCTTCTTTAACCATGTCTTCAATCATTTCCCCTCTCTTGGCAACTCGGAGTCAAAGCACACTGCTGTTAAGCTCTGTGAAATAGATGCTCACCGAGTGAAGGGCACTATATAAATGCAAGTTTCTCTTGTTGGATAGAATAGATCTGCTAAGAGGCGATGTTTGGGGTTTACACTCTTGCCTTGATACAAGCTCTCCGCCCATTCACAAACATTTTTTAGATTCAGACTCAAGACGCCTAACAAACCTTTACTTTGCCCCTGGGCAGGTCTCTAAACTCATTTAAGTAATAGAAACAGATTGATGCTGCAATTTTGCTATTCTGGAACAATGAGATCAAATTGATCAACGGGACTTCTTCACCCAAAATGACTACAATATCATTATAAACATGAATTTATAAACATTGTCCTCACCTACAAAGCCCTCCATGGCCTCGTCCCACACTACCTCTGCGACCTCCTAATCTCCTACCAACTCACTCACTCCCTCCGCTCAGCCGGCTCTGGCCTGTTGCACGTCCCCCGACCCACCCGCCCCACCATTGGGGGAGAGCCTTCAGCCACTCTGCCCCCAACCTCTGGAATTCCATCCCCCAATCACTCCGCCTCACCCCCTCCTTAGCCTCCTTCAAGTCCCGTCTCAAGACTCTCCTCTTTGACCATGCCATTGATCACCCCCCTTCTCCTCCCCTCTCTTCTCCCCCCCTGACTCCAGCTCGGGTCTGACATGCTGTACACTGTCCAGTGCCTCGGGACGTCCTCCCAACGTGAAAGGCGCTATACAAATGTAATCTTGTTGTTGTTGTTGAGTGAAACTATCACATTTTAAACAAATTCAGAAGATAGATGTCATTATTTAGCTACATGGTTTGGCAGCGTAATATAATATAGACAGCTCCACAAATACTGTGAATACCACCTCTTGGATAATCACAGGATGAATGAAGAAGCAATTGACTGCCCTGGTCAGATTTCATCTCCCTCTCTTTCTAGGCAGCTAAAGTAAGCTGAGGGAAAACTTGTTCCAGATAGGAGACGTGTCCTCCATTCAAGCTTGTGAGTGAAAGTAAAATCTCTGTTGTTGCAACACTGAGCTAGCTTTTGGATTGGTTGAACAAATGGGCACCCAGTTTAATGTTACCACATCAGTGGCTCCATGGTGACTATCTTCAGACATGTTAGACACAGACTGCTATCCACTGAATTACACTGAAACGCCTTTGCAATATCTAGATCTGCAGATGTGTGGATTTACGACCACTTGCTGTGATTGAACCTGGCCAGATTTTCATTTCAGGCAGTCTAATTAAACTGTTTCTGGATGATTTTGTTAACCGCTCACTGAGATGTCCAAGACAGCGCTGAATAAGATTGGTGGCAAGAAAAAAATCATTAGAGTTACAAACATATGCAGTGGGGAATTCATGCATAACAGTGTTCACTGGATGTAGTTTAGCTGATATGCATAGTCATGAGATGGCAATATACGATACCAACAAAATATCCAATGTACCAACATATTAATCGTGCTGGTCATTCAGTATTTTGCCTTTTCGTAAATCAGCAAGATTTGAGTATTCTCTATTGTCAGTTTATTTAAATAAAGGACAAAGATCTTGATGGAAATTTTGATAAGTGAGGTGCTGCTAAACACATTTCTGACGTGTTTAGCATCACCTCATTTATCAAAATCTCCATAAATATCTTTAAAATGCAGCAAAAAACCTGCAATTTATAATTATTAAATTTACAAAATACATATGGATTATGCTCCAGTCTGGTTTCAACTACTATGGGTTGTTCATGCAATTTAAATGTAAACCTTCTGGTTATTGCAAACTTATCAATTAAACAATGTTTTGGGCTTGTCATCTATCATTCACCAGCATTCTCAGTTAGAACCCTGAGAAAAAGGACTCATACTGATTCTTTGATTTGTTTCCTAATTGCTCTATGTGCCTAACCTATTGATCTCCCTCCCTCTCCCCACTCTATCCGTCTTTAAATTCCACCTCTTTGACTAGACCTTTAGTATTCTCCCCTTCTCAACTCCAACCCCATCATTGTTAATGAAGTTTGAGACTTTACCAGGCTTACGCTTATTCACTGGTTTGAAAACCTGGATCATGATCCTTTTTAACTCTTTGTTCAAATGAAAACAGATGTGATTTGTGAATCTTTCTTCAAAAGAGGTATGTAGAAATCAATCAATCAGCTTCTCCAATACACTGTCCTCAGTAATTTTGTAACCATTTTTCTCCAACTGAGTTTTGTAATTTTGTAAACACAGCAGTTAATCAGGTTGAAAAAAAATCAATTTCTATTTCAATTTGGTATTGACTTTATACAACGACTTCAAGAGTTCCACGACAGAAAACGCAGAAGAAATTTTTAGTTCAAATATGGGTAGGAATATCTGTTGTTCAGCAATAAATGCTGCAAAGATTAGATTTGTAAAGATAGATTATAATCTATTATTTGATTTTTTAACCTATCTTCACTGTGTACAAGATGTGAGCTTGACTCAACTGCTAGCACTCTAACCTCTGAGTCAAAAGGTTATGGATTCAGGATCCGTCAGACTTTGAGCTCATATTTTAGGCTGACAATCCAATACAGAGTTGGGGGGAGCATTACACTATCAGATGTGCTGCCGTTGCATTAGACAACAACCCACAGGTCTGTCTACAACAAAAACGGAAGTCGCTGTCTGTTTGCCTGTTCAGGTGGATGTAAAACCGCACTTTCGAGTCCATTATTAACAAACCGCCAACGATACATCTCGGCAAATGTTTTTTCCTCCCACCCCCACCAGTCACCTGCGGGACACCCCAAGGTTCCATCCTTGGCCCTCTTCTTTTCCTCATCTACATGCTCCCTCAGAGCAATATCATCCACAGACATGGGGTCAACTTCCAGATTATGTGGTTGACACCTAATCTACTTCAAGGTCTTGAAACTGGTCTTGAAGGAGTCAAGGGAGGGGCTGAGGTGAGGGACTGTGGGATAGTGTTCCAAGGGATGGGGCCAGACCCTTCTGAATTTGCCATATAATTGCCAGCTAATCTTCCCCAATGACTGTTAATACACCTTGATTCAGTATGAACAATGTCAAACTCATTGGAACAAGGCTCATTTGATTAAGTTAAATGATTTAATTTGCACATTGAATTTTGGGTCGTTTGTACAATTTTAATTTGTTTATGCTTTAAGAAATCTCTACAACAATTGAATTGAAAATAAAAGATTTGGACAAGTTTATATATTCCTATACTTGGATTATGTTCCCTAAAGATGAGAAAGTTAATGCAGGATGTGATGCAAGTGTTTAAAATATTAAAGAATAAAGTAGGAAACAAATGACTCTCCCCTCCAATAGAGGGATATAGAACTAGGGAACAAGTTCTTAACATTAGAGGTAAACTGATTAAATTTGAATCCAGAAAACATTTCGTCACACAAATATGTGAGAATATGGAATATACTTCAAGAGCATAGTTGTAAAATTTACCAAGATAATTAAAGGGGAGAATAGAAACTTGTCAAGTAAGGGATATAATAATAATAATAATCCTTGCATTTGATATAGCGCTTTTCACGTCGGGAGGACGTCCCAAAGCGCTTCACAGAACACACTGTAAAGTGAATTGACTGTATATTTTTTTTTGTGGGCGAACGCAGCAGCCAATTGCGCACAGCAATGTCCCACAAACAGTCGTAGATTGAAAATGACCAATTTAATTATTGTTTTGGTTTTTTGGAGGGATTATTATTAGGCGTGTGGAGTAAGGAAACTTGCCCAAGGTTTCGCCCTGCCTGGAATTGAACTCAGGTCTCTCACTTGCAAAGCGAGTGCTCTAACCACTGAGCTACAGGACTCCACAATGGATATGGATAGAAGATGGGACAATGAAATAAAAAACGAGCTCCCATATAGTAATGAAATGGCAAAGTAGGTATGATAGGACAAGTATTCTACTCCAGATCATATGTCACTATATTACACACACCATGCAAAACATTTTATTGGTTTGACTGTAGCTTTGAGCTCAAAGGATTGCAATTGGCAACCATCGCCGATTAAATCATACAATATTAAATCCTAAATAATGTCATATCCACATGACTATTAGCATTTATTTATGACTTGAAATCAAACAAAAATTATAGAAATAACTGAGGTAAGCAGCTTAAATCTATTAATGTTTCATTATATGTTCAGTATTGATCTCAAAGTCTCTTCCCCAAGAGAAAGCAATGAAAAATCTTTAAAGCCATCAAGTACATTTGATATTTGACCTTATAAGCAATATCTGAGAAGTTATGAATTACATTTTGTGCAATCTAATTTTTTTTAAATATTAAACAAATTACATTTATATCGTGCCTTTCACTTTGGAAGGACATCCCAAGCTTCTGGACAGTTAAGGGTGTGCATTAAACATTACATTTTGAAGTTCACAGATATTGCAAATAGATTTTGAACTTAAATCTACATTTTGAGTACTTAACTATAAATCAATCCTTTGTTTCACATACATATGCAGCAAAATATAATTTTTCATAAATGTACAGGTTTGAATATTAAAAACCCAAATAGTAAAAGTACTGAATTGCAAAGCCTTATTGGTTCTTTTTTAACCTTAAGATCATAAGAACATAGGAATTAGGAGCAGGAGTAGGCCATTCAGACCCTCGAGCCTGCCCTGCCATTCGATAAGATCATGGCTGATCTTCAGACCTAACTTTAATTACCTGCCCTATCCCCATATCCCCTAATCCCTCTATTTTTAAAAAATCTATCAGTCTCAGCCTTGAAGATGTTCAAGGACTGAGCATCTACAACCTTCTGGGGTAGTGAATTCTATAAATTCACTACCCTCTGATGAAGAAATGTTTCCTAAACTCTGTTCTAAAAGGCTGGCCCTTAATGTTTAGACTGTGACCCCTGGTTATAGATTCTCCTACCAGAGGAAACAGACCCTCAGTGTCTACTTTATCCAGCCCTTTAAGAATCTTATATGTTTCAAAGAGCCTTAAAACAACAACAACAACAAGATTACATTTTTATAGCGCCTTTCACGTTGGGAGGATGTTCCAAGGCGCTGGACAGTGTACAGCATTTTAGACCCGAGCTGGGATGAGGGAGGGAGAAGGGAGGGGAGTGGGAATGGGATGACCAATTGCATGGATGAAGAAGAGGGTTTTGAGGCGGGACTTGAAGGAGGCTAAGGAGGGGGCGAGGCGGAATGATTGGGGGATGGAATTTCAGAGGTTGGGAGCAGAGTGGCTGAAGGTTCTCCCACCAATGGTGGGGTGGGTAGGTCAGACGACATGGAGCAGGCCGGATGAACGGAGAGCGCGGGTGGGTTGGTAGGGGGTTAGGAGGTCACCGAGGTAGGGTGGGGCGAGGCCGTGGAGGGCTTTGAGGATCAGGATCTTGAACTGGATCCTCTGAAGGACAGGGAGCCAATGGAGTCGGGCAAGAATGGGAGAGATGGGGTCACGGAGTTTGGTGTGGGAGAGGACACGGGCTGCAGAGTTCTGGATTATCTGCAGGCTGTGGAGGGAGGAGTTGGGAAGACCGACAAGCAGGGCGTTTGCATAGTGAAACCTGGAGGTGATGAAGGCATGAACAAGAGTATCAGCGGCCTGAGGGGTGAGGTAGTGGCGGAGCCGGACGATGTTACGGAGGTGAGGGAAGGCGGAGTGGATCATGGCTTGGATGTGGGGAAGAAAAGACAGTTGAGGGTCGAACAAGACACCTAAGTTCCTGACTGAGTTGAAGTGTGCAACCATGGAGGTTGATGCTGCCAGAGCCTGAGGTGCAGAAGCGCTGGTGTGAGCCAATCAGGAGGGCCTCAGTCTTGTTCACATTCAACTCTAGGAAATTTGCCCTCATCCAGGACTTGATGTCCGAAAGGCAGTCTGTCAGGACAGCAGTGGTCCTGGAGTTGAGGGTGGAGGCAGAAAGATACAGTTGGGTGTCATCCGCATACATATGGAAATTGATCCCATTTCTGGGATGATGTCACCAAGGGGGAGCATGTAGATATTAAAGAGGAGAGGGCCAAGGACAGAGCCCTTGGGGATGCCAGATGTGACAGTGCGGGGGCTGGAGGAGAAACCGTTTGAGGCAACAAAGTGGAGATGGTGAGAGAGATAGGATTCGATCCAGGCAAGGGCAGGTCCGCAAAGATTAAATAAAGAAGAGGCTGTGTATGAGGATGGAGTGGTTGACAGTGTCGCAGGTAGCAGAAAGGTCGAGGAGGACAAGGAGGCAGAGTGAGCCCTGATCACAGATGTTCAGAATATCATTAGTGACTTTGGCCAGGGCTGTTTCCGTGCTATGGGCAGTGCGGAAGCCGGATTGGAGGTGTCCAAAGAGGGAATGGCGAGAGAGAAAGGGGAGCTGGGATGTGATGACTTATTCCAGGGTTTTGGAGAGGAATGGGAGGTTAGAGATGGGGTGGTAGCTGGAGAGGAGGGATGAGTTCAGGGAAGGTTTTTTTAGGATGGGGATGATGACGGCTCTTTTTAGGGGGCTGGGAACTGAACTGGTGGACAAGGAGAGGGGCCAGAAGGTGGAGCTGGAGGTGAGGAGAGAGGTGGAGATGGGATCGAGGGAGCAGGTGGTGTGTTTGAGTTTGCGAACAATGGCGGTGAGGGAGGAGGGAGAGATAGGGTCGAAGGAGTATTGAGGGAGATGGGTGGGGGGGTGGGTCATGAGGGAGAGGTGATGTGGGTGTGGCTGTAGACAGGGCAGAGGAGGCTGAATGTATCCCCTCGATTTTGGATTCAAGGAAGTTCAGCATCTCCTCACAGTTGGAGTCTGAGGAGAGGATGGGCGAAGCATGGGAAGGTGGATGGAGGAGGCGGTTTGTGGTGGAAAAGAGAAGCCTGGGGTTGTCCTTTGCCTCCAAGATAACCCTTGGAGTGGAAGAAGGATTTTACCGAGGCAAGAGCGCAGCGGTTGGTCTTGGTATGATGAAGGCAAATCTGCCGATGGACCGTTAGTTTAGAATTGGTCCAGGCGCGTTCGGCAGCTCGCACTTGTGCCTTGAGGGAATGGAGATGGCTGGTGTACCAGGAATTATGGGAGTATGAGGCAGTTCGGGAGGTGAGTGGGGCAAGGGAGTCCAGAATGGAGGAGGGAGTTGTGGAGAAAAGAGAGCGAGGAGGGGAAATCGGTCAGGGAGGGCCAGAGGTGTAGGAGTTCAGTTGACTCCAGGGCAGTGGAGAGGGAGGAATTTTTTTTCCACAGACGGTATGTGATGGTGGAGGGTTGAGAAAGGGGAAGGGTATGGAGGTGTTGAGGGAGATGAAATGGTGGTCCGAGATGGCTTTATCGATGATGGTGATGTCCGAGACAGTGAGGTCCCGGGTGATCACCAGATCAAGGGGGTGGCCACGGTCATTGGTGGGGGAGTGGATGTGGAGGTAGAGGTTAAGGGAAGAGGGGAGGGAGGAGAAGTCGGCAGAGGTAAAGCAGGAGGGGCTGAAGTGGAGGTTGAAGTTGCCTAGGATTAGGAGGCGTTCAGAGCAGAGGGAGAGGGAAGATAGGAGGGTGGATATGTCTGAGCAGAAGGTGGGGGAAGGATTGGGGGGACGTAAACAAGGAGGATTTTGAGGGAAGCCTGGAGGGGTGGTAGAGGGTAAGGTGTTCAAAGGAGGGGAAGGTTTGGAGGAGTAAGGGGAAAGGCCAAGGTGGGGACCGTGAGATGAGAGCCACACCACCGCCATGGCGATTAGGCCAAGGTAATTTGATGAAAGGTGTAACCTGGAGGTATGGCCTCGACCAGTGGGAAGGTGTCGCCTGGGGTGGCCCAGGTTTCAGTGAAGGCAAGGAGTCAATGTTTTCCTCGATGGTAAAGTCATGGATTGTGAGGGACTTGTTTGTTAGTGAGCGGACGCTTGTACGGAAAGCTTGCAAATTTCTTTTTAAGCTTGTAATTCAACAAACCATTGTTTCAATAAAGTTCAATCCAAAAACACGTACTTAGCTTCAAAATTGCATGAAATGAATTACCAAATCAAAATTGATCTAAGGCAGTAACTTGTAAAGCTGCCAGTTTCTTTTTGTGTTTTCAGCTTGTCTTTTGTTAAATGCTTCTTTCCCTTTACTTTTGTTTCAAGGTCACCTCCGATTATTTAAAATGGCTGAAATTCATTCATCTGTGATAGAAACATGAGTGGAGGATTTGGGAAAAGGAACCAGTTTGGTATTTTTGTGAATCACAGGTGTCTCTAAGGGCCTTCAAGTCAGTTTCATAATCCTGTATGAGGTAAAATTTTAATCCAAGTTTAAGATCATTTTAAGAGCTACAGGGACTTGTACAGTAGTGGTAGTGTTAGCTGCTTAACCTGCCACTATCTCAGTTAGATATCCTGTTTTTGCTATCTCTCTTTCCATTCCTCTTGATTGAGGTTCCCCACCATCAGGTTCTCCCTGTATCTTCTCCAAGCCTCTCTTGTTTGTGTAACTGTTCCGCTTGAAGTATTTTCATAGCTTCCTTGTTGCTTTCCTGAGACAGATTTTAGATTTTATGTTTATCATTGCTTCCTGATGTCCCTTATATGGACAATAGATTTCCTCTCAAAATTTTCAGTTATATTGAAACTTTAATGTAAAAATGTCTCAAAGCGCATCTTAGAGATGGAGTGAGAAACCTTTTCACCTGAGCAAGGTGGGAAACAGAATATGTTGACCACAAGCAACAAGAACTTACATTTATATAGTGACCTTCATGTGGAGTAATGTCTCGGAGTACTGATCAATTACATAGTTTAAGCCAAAGCCAGGGAGAAAGAGATGACTGTAGGCACGGTCGAAGAGGAAAGTCTTCGGGTATAAAAAGGTACATAAAAGGCACAGTAAAAGATTGTTTTTTAGAAGAACTTTGAGACTTGCTGACAGCTTGACAAACAGGTGGCGTGGGCAGGTAACATGGAGCAAACCTAGGTTTGAGGAGTGGAAGGCGAGTTGAGAGAGCGTAGGTTGGGACAAGGAAATGGAGGGATTCAATTATCAAAATGAGGATCTTAAAGTCAATCTTTTGGTTGGCAAGGAGCCACTGGAGCCTGGTGAGGGGATGTGCTGTTCATGCAGAGACAGTGGGGATTAAGGTGGTGGTGGTGGTGGGGCAGAGGATGGGAAGGGTAGAAACCTTTATCATGGTGTCTCAGAGTGTATCCATCGAGGGGCATGAGGACCCACCATGAAACAGGCTATTCATTTCCACTGGAGACATAATCAACCCATTTACATTCAACATTGCCATTGAAGGGAGGGTTACTGGGGAATTCTCATTGTTGAAGTCTGCTTTGCTGGTACCTCTGGACGCTGCAATTCACAGTGGTAAACTAAACTACAACAACAATTTGCATTTATATCGTGCCCCTCATGCAGGATAACGTCCAAGAGGCTTGACAGTGTTGGAGCACGATGTCATGCTGGGGGGAGGGGGAGGGGGGAGGTGACCGAAGGCACTGCCAGTGTTGTAGAATCTGCCCATTTATATTGTTGGTCAGATTCTGCAGCATCTGAGCAACTAACAACTACATAAATTCAGACTTTTATTTGAATACTATGAGCCACAATATTGTTTTCTGGCCACTGTATCTTTCCCAGTGGCTTTTCAACATAGGAATAAAACATTTCACTGACAATATGGATGGACATTGATTCTCTGATGGAGAAGCATGTACGCTGATAGAGCACAGAAAGCCCGTCAACCTGCACTGCCAGCTTGTTTAGCCACTATGTCCCGAAAATCTGGAACACTTTTCCTCTATCGCTGTACCTCATCCACTCCTTCCCCATCTTCAGGTCACAGTCCTGGGAGGTTTAATATGGTAGCAATTTTCATACTGCACTGATCATGGAAACACATTTATTCAGAAATATGTTAATAATTCAGCAAATTCAAGTGCTCTTTTGGAAAATGCTATTGTAGTCCTGAGTGAAAAGCATGATTGATAATGATTCCTGTAGTCCTTCTTCTGACAAGAAGTTTATTAAATCACAAAATAATAATAATCTTTACATTTGGTATAGCACCTTCCAAGTATCAAAGTGTTTCATACTGCAAAGTGCAGTGACTGTGTGTTTTGTGGGTGAACGAGGCAGCCTATTTGCGCATAGGAATGTGCCACAAACAGCCAGGAAATTAATGAGCAATATATACTCTAAATCTAATATTCTGGTGAGGTAAAAACTGCCACATTTGAGTGGATGATCACCACTGGTATATTATCAAATGGGTAGAGTTTCTGCTCACTTTTCCCATTCAACTTCCCATTCCCTTCCTACAACTCTGGGAAAATAGTTGGGTCCGAAGCATCTTGCAGCAAACTCTGGAGTTTCAGATAGTTTGATCCAAGTGGCAGTTGAACTATTCTGAAATAATTTATAAGGGTTTGTTTTACAAACTTTACGGTACGACATTTTAACATTTATATAGATAGCTCCTGTCACATCAGTAGGATGTCACAAAGTGCTTGTGGTACAGTATTTTTCACAGTCCTATTACAGAAGTTCCCGTTACTGTATTAGTACAGTATTTTTGAGCTGATCAAGGTGAGGGACATAAATGCAAGTTACATAAGAACATAAGAATGCTAGACAAAAAAAACAAGGTCCGTCTAGTTCTAGGTTGGTGGAACATTTTGTACACCGAGCCCAACCCAACCTCTCAGGTCAGGTATAACACACGGTAGATTGGAGAGCAAATCTGTACCTGCTCTGCCCCAACTATTTGCTTTAATCTTAACCACAGATAATCACATTATAATGTACTAGTGTGACATTTCATTTCCCCACACCAGCTATCCATGTGAGTGAGTGAGATTGCAAGTGTAAAGTCCATTAGTGCTGAACAATATGCTTCTCTGTGCTGTGGACTCAAACAAGGGGCTGACTGCCAAAATACATTTTGTGTAAAACTCTCTAAGTTGGCAGACAGAAGGGATTTTTCATTCCTTCAATTTGGGTGGTTTCAACCGCCAGTCCTGAAGCTGAAAGAGCAGATGTTTACCCAGTAAAGCACCCAGCTTTCTTTTAAGGAGGAATCTGTTCAAGTTCTTTTATATTCAGCAATCTGCAGCTGGAAATATGGAGGCTTTTAGCTTCCTTTAAAGTATTCTTTTCCCCCAGACACCAGAGGTCAGAAACTTCGCACCAAACCATTTCTGCCAAAATTGAGCAAGGGAGGGATGGTGGTGATGAGTGGGGGGAGGATGAGAGAAATGTTCACAACCAATTCAGACTGTTTTAGGTACAATTTTCAGCAATGTGATGATTATCACATCACATTTTTCATCCCCAAGTATTTATTTAGGAATCAAGAGAGGGTTAGGAACTGGCAATGAGATGGGAACAGAGAGATAGCTGTTGATAGATAAAGTTGATAGTGTTGCGTTTATATTGCAAACAGGTTTTAGAGGCATTCATTACTGAAGACCAAGAGCAGTCTTCACCCACCCCCAAAAACAAGATTATAAAGATTCACTCCAACAACCTCTGATGCAAATAAGCTCTAAACCTCCCATACAAGACACTGATGCACGGAAGGACTGCAAGCAGAAATTGCACCTTCGTCCACATACAGTTATTAACACATTGTGGATTCTGCCCGTTATTCACAGCACTGACAGTCAGAGTTCTGCAGGGCCACATTTGGCCTTAACAGCCCTCAGAACCTTGGAATAGAAATGACAATACTTGCTTAGAGTCAGGGGTAGCTGGTGTTACGTCGCTACCACGATCCAAATAGAGCCTGTTAATATGAAACATCTCTAATTCTTTAGCTTTAACAACAACTTGCACTTATATAGCGCCCTCTATGCCAGGTGGCATCTCAGAGTGCTTAACAATGGCAGAACCTGAGGCCGAGCCAGGGGGAGGGGGAAGGTGACTACAGTCGCAGTTGAAAAGGAAGGTCTTCAGACGCAACCTGAAGATGGGGAAGGAGGGAGTGAGGTGAAGGGTTGACAGAAGGAATTCCAAAGTTTCGGGGCCTAGTGGCTGAAGGCATGGCTGCTGATGGTGGAGCGGAGGATTCGGGGGACACAAAGGAGGCCGGACCCAGTAGAGCGGAGGCCGCAGGTACTGCTGTGGGGAGAGCGGAGGTTAGAGAGATAGGGGGTTGCCAAGGAATGGAGGGATTTAAACACAAGAGTCCGGATCTTGAAGTTGATCCACTCTGTGACAGAGAGCCAGTGGAGATTGGCAAGGACTGAGTAATTGGGGTGCGGAGTTTGGTGCGAATGAGAATGCAGGCAGCGGAGTTTTGAATGCGCTGAATTTTGTGAATAGTTAAGGAGGGGAGACCGGCGAGGAGGGCATTAGGGTAGTCCAGCCGAGAGGTGACAAAGGCATGGACAAGGGTTTCGGCAGCTTTTGGGGTGAGGTATTGTCAGAGACGGGCAACGTGGTGGAGGTGGAAGAAAGCGGTGCTGGCCAGGGATCAGATATGGGGGAAGAAGGATAACTGGGGATCAAACCTGATGCTTAAGTTGCGCATGGGTTCAGAGAGTTTTAAGGACAGGTTGGGGAGGGTAAGGAGGTCGGAACCATGGGACAGAAGACGTCGGCGGTAGCCAAAGAAAAGCTGACAGAACATCAGGGGACTGGGGGTTGCAGCTGGAGGTGGAAAAGTAGAGTTGAGTGTCATCCGCACACATGTGGAAGTTAACCGTGTGTCTGTGGATGACATCACCGAGAGAGAGCACATAGATGAGGAAGAGAAGGGTGCCAAGGATGGATCCTTGGGGTACCCCACAGGTGACTGAGCGAAAGTGCAAAGAAAAGCCATTTTACAATCCTAAGTGCAATTTTAAGGTTAACAGAGAGACAATATATCAGGCATTTCAGGGAAGTAACGGTATCATCACACACTGGTGAAATGATGATATGCCGTCTGTTAATAATCTGCCTTCTGTTAACAAATAGACCTCTACTGAAGAAAAATAGGGCAACCTCAGCTTTAAAAAATTGTGTATTTTATAATAAATTCCTTCAAATCATATAGAGCAGCCAAATGTTTATTGTGCAATTTTATTTTATTCGATGTCTAATTATCATTAGAGGATATGCTAGTTTTTCAGCTGTTGAAGGTGCATGTTAACAATTCTGTAACAATTTTCATTGCTCAAACCTGCACATAAGCTTTTACATTTCCCCACAAAATACAGTCACTACACAGCACAATAAATCCTATCAAGTACTTTGAGACATCCTCTTGACATGGAAGGTGTTGCATCAATGCAAGGATTATTATTATTATCTTGTTCCATTTATCTCTACTATAAACAGTTAAAGGCAGTTACTGAAATGAAGAAAACCCATTAAAGTGACAAAATTTAATCCACATGGATGTTTTCCCTTTACCTTGTGCATTTCCTATTTTAGTGCTTTGAGTAAAAGTACATCAGATTAAGTTTTGGTAACTGGAATTCTCCCTCTAACGTGACACTTTACCTTGAAAGATTAGGGGATGTTGAACCTCAAGCTGTTCCAACATCCCTGAAACCAGTTCCCCATGTCTAATCCTAACAGAAATTCTAAGCATGTTCCAGATACCATCCACTTAAACAAACCACTTATAGATGCGGGTCTTCAAGAGCCCTTAGATGTGACTAGACTAATAAACAATGCGTACCGTCAATTCCGGTCTATGAAGAAAGTACTTACTTATTAGAAGCTGTTCATCTATTGCTCTTATAACAGCCCCTTACGATAGTTTATGCATCTGCAGTGCAAAACACAATACTCAGTGTAACCGATGCAACACTATGGCCAAGTGCAGATAATGACACTGTGTACAGTAATTTGTGGGTCTGTCTCTTTGTGTCAACATCAAACAGCTCTTCTCAAGGAAATAGTTTCTTCCCAAAAATAATTGCTGGGTACACATTTCTACTCATTTTTTTTTAAAAAAAGAGGATTTCACAAGAGGATTCTTCAAACTTTGTCCTGCTCAAATGGTTAACTTGGAGGTTTATATAAAGCACACCTTAGACTTGCTGTACGAATTTCACATTAATTCAGCACATGTCCTTCAGTGCTTATTTCAGAACACCAACTTGTCACATTATATTTCTTGCTACAATTTCAAATGAATGTAAACTATCAAAATATAAAATACAGCACAATGACTACAAGCCCCAGCGATAAAGTTGGCTTAATTCAGTTTAGATACTCCCTCTTGAGCTAGTCTCTGGTATGCTTCCCAGTGTAGTGGAACATAAATCTATTTTTACTGCAGTCAGTAGATTTCAGTGCTACAATTACGTTGCTTATAGTAGGAAACAAAGGGGCTGATTAATTGAAGTAAAAGCTTCCGTTAGAGTGGTATTATGAAAATAAATCTCTGAATAGCCAAGTTTTAACCTGTTAGTTTGAAATAAAAATCTCAACACGTTACAGAAATTACACTGCAAAATCCATTTTCTACAATATCCCAAACATTGCAGAGGCATGAAAACAGCTGCTGAAAATGTCAGATATAGGACGATGTCACAGCACACTCTTTGCTGTCCTGTAGATAAAAAGTAAAACTAGCACACATACTACAGCTGATAATAGTAAAAATGAATCAGCTCTGAAGAAGAGTAAGGATAAAGCACCACATACTGAAATAAATTGTGATTCATAGCTGTTAAACATTTCATGCTGTAGCCTTTCAGTTATCAAATCACATCCATACAAACTACAAAATCAGCATCAGTTAATACGATACAATCAGAAAATACAAGAAACATTTGTTAACAAGAAAGCTTTGCAATGCTACTTACAGCATTTAATAAAATGATAATGGGACATTTTTCCATTCAGAGTATCCTACAGATTCCAACATTCTCCCACGCAACTGCCATGACCGAGGAAAACATGACTTGATGTTCTGACCACGATGTGTTCAGTATACATTATTTAAAAGAGATTGGATTCCAGCATCTTGCAGGAGCAATCACTTTGCTGCAACACTCCTGCAGCACCAGTCGAAATAAACCTCTGTGTGTCCCGAACCATGACTACTGCACGTGCTGTTATAGCAGAATTGACTGACACAATTCCTAATCCCACATCCCTGGAAAAGGGAGGAATTAATTGGTGCACATCTGATCTCTTGGAGGATTGAGGTATAAAGCTGCACTGCGGCTCTAACAGCCAGTACAGTAAACTGGTTTACAATGGCTTTTCAATGACTACTAATTAACACTGATGAGGAGGCTTCATTTATATTCCGGGAGATAGCATCGATCAGCCCAATATGAGGGAACTGCACTGGCGTTTTGTCCACACTTTAAAGTGACAATTGTTTAAATAAATAATCACTCGACGTTCAATCCATTTCAAGATGTTTTTTCCTGAAATGGAAACATTTCTCGTTCTTCATTTTCAATCAACATGACATTCAAACGGAATAAACGTTTGACTTATTAAATTATTTGACTTTCAACTTGTTCCAAATATCACACTGCATATGTATGTATGTATGTATGTATGTATGTATGTATGTATGTATGTATGTATGTATGTATGTATGTATGTATGTATGTATGTATGTATGTATGTATGTATGTATGTATGTATGTATGTATGTATGTATGCATGCATGCATGCATGTATGCATGCATGCATGCATGCATGCATGCATGCATGCATGCATGTATGTATGTATGTATGTATGTATGTATGTATGTATGTATGTATACACATCCGCAATATTGCCAGACTCCGCCCCACTGCCTCACCCCCCCTACCAACCTGCCCGCTCCCTCCGTTCATCGGGCGCCGGTCTGCTCCATGTCTCCCTCCTGACCTGCCCTACCAGTGGTGGCCGGGCTTTCAGCCTCTCTGCCCCCACACTCCAGAACCCCATCCCACGGTCCCTTCGCCTCGCTTCCTCCCTTGCCTCCTTCAAGGCTGGTTTCAAGACCCTTCTCTTTGATCGTGCCTTTGGTCTCCCTCCCACCTCTCCCCCTTCCCTCACCCCTACACCACCCCTCCCCCATGCTCGGGCTCCGACACCTGACAGTTCAGCGCTTTGGGACGTCCTCCCGACGTGAAAGGCGCTCTATAAGTGTAATTTTGTTGTTGTTGTATAACAATAAATATGCTTGAAATAAAATGTGTTTGAGCTTCACGCTATTGCAACTAATCTGAAACATTGTAGTATCAGATCCACCTCACAGTAACATGCCAAATGATCTTTAACCTATTTTTTAAAAAAATTTGCTTATTATTTTCTAAGCTTTAACCAAAGAAGCACTGAAGTGCTTTTAGGTGTGGGATGTGGAAGCTAATGATCTTATGGACATAAATTGGATGATAACATTTCTATAGCAACTCATATTTCAATATAATGTCCTATGATACCATGAACAGTGAAATATCTCAGGCCCCCGCCACCCACCTGACAGAAAACATAGTTGACCAAATAAAGAACTGGTAGATTCTGTATTGACATTGAGTTGCCCTAAGCCTTGTTCACAGACACCCTTCGATTCTCGCAGTTCTATCAACATGGCTAGAATCCGTGCAGTGAAAATGACATTGATTTTGAAAGCTGTTAAGAATGGGCAAAGGTGAAGGAGGGGAGGGGGTAGAGATATAACACTAACTTTCTGCACCATCTAGAATTCAGATATCATTTTAGGCAGAAATGGTGAGGCTGTCCTCTCTTATGCTAAATTAATGTAGCAATTAAGCCATTAATTTTAGAACCTGCTTTTCACACTCCACAAAGTTAACCTTTATCACTTTGTTAACATTGCTTTTAATCAGTGTTAGATTTTGTCTGTTCACTGTCCTGTTCTCAGTATTCACCTTTTCTTCAAATTGCAACATTCTTTGCAGTAAGTTCCACTCTCGTAAATCGACTTCTGTTCCGGATGGGTTAGAGCACTTGCCTCGCAAATGAGAGGACCTGGGTTTGTTTACTGGTAGTGGTGGTGGGGGAGGGAGAAAACTTTAGGCAATGTACATTTTCTGAGGGTAATAATCCCTTGAAAACATTAAAAATAAATACTAATAATTTGGTTACTTAATCAACGACTGATAATGGGACACTGCTGCGCCCAATTGGCTGCCATATTTCGCCCACAAACTATAGTCAATTTACTTTAGAGTATATTCTGTGTAGCGCTTTGAGACATCTTGAAGATGTGATAAGGTGCTATATCAAATGTGAGGATTATAAGTTCATGTAATTGGAAAGACAAGTATAGAGTGATGGCTTCTAGGATAACAATCTGGGATGCATAGGTGCATGGCTTTGTACATTACAAAAATTGTTGTTAGTGGTCATCCTGATTATTTTAAGATAAAAATGACCACAGCGAACCTCTGATACACACCTATATCTTACTGGGGTTTAGACACATCTGGATTTATTTGGAGGCAGCTTGGCTCAGTTGGTAGAACTCTTGCCTCTGGCCCAAAATAGGACTTGCGATTCACAGTCTAGACTAACACTTCATTGTCGGGAGCGCCTCATTTGGTTTTTTTTTGGGGGGGGTTGTTGGGTATTGTTTGGTCAGCCATCTGATACATGCAGAAACCCTTCACCAGAGTATCCAAACCAAACAGAGTTCCATATATCTCACCTAGACATGGAAATTCCCAAGATATTTATTAGAATAGAAATGTGCACTCTCTTCCTGAAGATATGCATCCTGCTTACCTAATTCCAGAGAGCATCAGGTGCAAGTTGGCAAGAGCCAAGGCTGGGGGACACCAGAATGTGCATTGGGGGTACTGCTGGAGTCTAGCCAGCTAAAACTGCATAACTTGCCATTGAGATAGCACAGTCTGGCAAGCTTTCCTGCTGCTTGTCCAGCTAGGACCATCCTACCCATAGGGCTTTGACCTTCAGGGTTAACAGGAGCCGAATGGGAGGAGTTCCTGCCCCCAGTTTGCCCTTCTAAATCCTGCTGATGACCCAGGCTGGCTGTGCTGTCTTCAGCAGTACCCTGGAGTACTGCAGACCTGCCTGGCTCAGGAACCAGACTACCGAGGCCGCCACAGACGGCTGGCTTGATTCTGACATTCCATTGCAAAACATGTCACCCGTGAGCCAGTTCATTTCCAATTAATAAAAAAAAATTGAAGCTGATTTGTTGGAGATAACGTCCTTTGGATGAAACATTAAACCAAGGCTTTCCTCTTAAAGATTCCATGGCATTGTTTGAAAAGAGAAAGCCGTTTCTCTTGGTCTCCTAGCCAACAATTCCGCCTCCACCCACACAAAAAAAAATTGGCATTCACTTCATGGCTATTTGTGGGAAATGCTGTACACAAATTTGCTGCAATGTTTGCGCACAAGTGCACAGTCACAACCCTATTGCAACAGCCTAAGAAGTGCTTTGATGACGTGACTTTGATGATTGTTTTCAAATCCCTTCATGCCCTCACATCTCTCTACCTATCCAATTTGCTTAACCTCCACTCCACCACCAGCTGCCTCGACTCGCCTAACTCTGGCCTCCTGTTCATTCCTCGCACCCTTTGCTCCACCATCAGTGGCTGTGCTTTCAGCCACTGCACCCCGAAGGTCTGGAACTCCCTCCCTCAATCCCTCTGCGTTGCCCATTCTCTCCTCACTTTCAAATCCCTCCTAAAGATCTTCCTTTTTTAATCGTGCTTACGATCACCTCCGCTCTCCTCCTGGCTCAGGGTCAGACTCCACTACTGCCAAATGTTCGGGGATGCTACCTGGTGTGAAGGGCGCTATATAAATGCAAATTGTTGTGATATGGCACAATATTAAATGCAAGGATTATTACCAACCTGGCAGAAGCAGAACACAGACCACATCTTTGTGCAGATCTTCCATCATCTGTAAGATCTGGCTTACATCTTATCTTCTGCACTTTGTGGAGAATTCTGATAAATTATCCACTTCATTGCAAATTAGACCAAATTTGTAGACTATTACCATTTCCTCACATGCAATCCCATGTGATTTCCCCAACTTGCCTTGAAATGGTTCCCAGTTAGGGTTGAAATAACTTGCTACTTTGGTTACAAATGATTTAGCAATTCATACCCAATTTGAATATCATACCCAATTTGAATAACAGTGCAATACATTTTGAGTGATGGTCAGGTCTGTTTCTTCAAGGGAAAATATAAAATAAGGATGACATTTACATACCCAAATGTAATTACATTTTGTTACTGATTCACCTCATTTGTAGATTGTTTATATTTTGACATATCCCCTAACTCTCCTAAAAAAAACTTTGTTTCATTTTTTAACAAGCAACAACATTAGACAACCAACAAGCCAATACCTTGTGCAACTTGTGCAAGTAACAATTTGTGACTTGACACACAGCAAATATTGGGAGATTACTTTACTGTGGAAGGGAGAGGGTTACAAATGAAAAGAAAGATTCACAGACAAATCTGATCTCGTCCTCTACCAAGTCTCACACTTTCCAGCATGAATCTCTCAATATTAAACAGAGGAGGAATTTTCATATCCCAAAGTATGTTGAGGCAGATTATTGCATCCCAACTGCTTGCCTTGGTTGAGATAAACGAACAATACACAGAAGACACAATCATCCTCATTAATTGGAACTGGCCACATTGTGGATAAGCAAATAATGCAGATAATTGAACATCACACAAAATACAAATTAGCTACTTAGACTGTAGAATTGTCACTGTAGAACGAACATACAGTGTCAGCCCTCCTCTCTGCTACTTTCTCTCTCTCCTGTCTTTCTTTCTTTCTCACTTGCCTTTGTTTCCTCTCTCTGAGCCTCTCTTTCTACATGTCTTTCTAACCTTTTATCTTTTCTTTGTCTCTACGCTAGCTCTGAATCTAAATCTAAAATATATCTTGGACTAAAAAGTTGATGTTGGGAGCATGCACCCAATTAGGGGTTATTCTGGTTCAGTTAGTAGCACACTTGCCTCTGAGTCAGAAGTCGTTACTTGAAACTCCTTATAGGAGTGTCTAGGCTGACACTCCAATGCCATGCTGGGGGTGTGCTATTGTGTTGGTTGCGCTGTCCTTCAGATGAGAAGTTAAATTGAGGCTGTGCCTGCCTATTCAGTTGGACGTTAAATATCCCATGATACTATTTGAAAAGAGGTTTTTTTTTCCTAAGGTCCTGTCCAACAATCCTCCAAATAAAATTTGCTATTCACTTTATGGCTGTTTGTGGGATGTCGTTGTGCATGAATTGGCTGTCACCTTCACCTACTGAACTCAGTCATTGTGTTTTACAGTATGTCTTGTGACGCAGTTTGGGACACCTTCTGTGAAACACTTTGAGGCGTCTCAATGACGTGATAAGGTGCTATAATCAAATGCAAGGATTATTATTATTGTTTTTATTACAGTTTATATAGCTGATTGCAGATTGCAGATAATTTGATACCTTCCTTACAGGAAAGGCACTGTACCAAATGCAAAGCTTCTTATTCTATTAAGCAAGAAGCTGTGCACAAGTATGTGAAGTTGCTAAGGATATGATTTAATCGTTCACAACACTTTTGCTCTTGAATTCCTCAAATGAATATCTATGAATCTGCAATCAGCTATATAAAATATAACAAAAACAATAATAGTCCTTGCATTAGATTATAGTGCCTTATCACATCGTTGAGACGCCTCAAAGTGCTTCACAGAATATATTGTAAAGTTTGCATTTTGTGTGTGAAATGTGGTAGCCAATTACGCACAGCAGTGTCCCGCAACAACCATGGATTATTACCCTGGAAATCGATCCACCGATCAACTAACAGCTGCGTTCCTACTTACTGTGAGATAAACAGAGACGGGTGGAGTTAGAAAACTTGCCTAAGGCTTCGGCCCACCTGGGAATCAAACCCAGGTCCTCTCGCTTGCAAGGCAAGCACACAAATGTAAGTTGTTCTGTATTGTAATTATGTTGTAAAGCTAAAACCTCAATTAAAATACATGTTGCTCCACCACAGATGAAACTATCAGAACATTATATATGCCACCTTCCTTTGCTAATGTTGCATTTGCAGTCCCTTGTGAGCATGCTTTATGTAATTTACATGATCTCAACTTGGACCATCCATGTTAATTGTGCTTTATTTAAATTGTGTTTGCCCTCACACTATTTGTTGGTTTGAAGAGATTACACTTGTACTGTGATGAAGCAATTAAATAGATGAGATGACTTGGGACAAGAGCTAAACCAGATGAAGCTTCCACTTTATAATTTGACAGCCATTCAGTAAATTGCATTACAGTCTAGATATGAGCTTTGCTCTCCCATAGACACAAAGTCCTTTCACTCTTTTACTAATATTTGGTCAAGAACGCAAAATTATATATTTTTGTATCAAAAATGAAAACACAAATTTCTCCTTCCTTTCCTCCCCTTCCCCTCCAAAAAAAGATAATTTTACACTGGCTTGTCACGTTAAATTGTGGAGAATGTGTGTACACATGTACAACATATTATTTGATATTCAACAATTTAAAAAGGTGAATACATTTCCTTAAATATTTTAAACATTTATTAAGGGAACAAAAAAATAAAATATTTTCATTCAATATTGCTTGTCGGTTTATCGGAGTGGTGTGGTCAATGAGCATCTGCACCTACAGCCACCAGTGTTGATATCTGTTCTCCCTCATTTTATCTGATGATTTTGTTGGAGTTAGTCAAATCCCTTTGTTTAGTGAGTTGTTTCTGATGCTTGGTAGTTTAGTAAAGTAAAGCAATAGTGTATTGGTGCAGTTGATTTTCATTTTCCTTGGCAATATTGGAGGGTTAACCAATCTAGAAACAATTGTCTTGATTTTTTTATCCCTAATGGAGTATTGTTGAGTTGTGGTGATGCTGTTCATTGATTAGTGTCTCAATGAGTACATTTCCATTTTCTCCAGTGAGATTGGAGTGAATCCAATCTTGTTTACATCTACAAACCCCCTCTGGATTTTCTATTAATAATGACCCACAGTGAGCAGCAGGAGCTCAGTACAACTCTTCACTAGGCAGGACTGCTTTATTGTCTTTGATGTATATCTTATATTCGATCAGCTAGACCAACCCACAACTTCCTTCTTAATCATCAACTACAAGTCTCTTGAGCACCCATGTCACACACTTGCTGAAAATCAGGATAAATGATATCCTTCCATTAGTGATTCCAGAATGCAGTGACCAGAGATGAGCATGCTATTCCTATACAGCCAAGTTTTATTTCCAACTTTCTAAATCCTTGAAAGCACTATGGCTAATTAAACATAATGGGTGATGCTTTGTACACTTCAACAATGTACATTTACAATGAGAAATCTCATTAACTGCGCAAAGTTCACAATCTTACTGGCACTCACACTGCTACCTCTCCACTTAACAAAATCTTACTTTACAAAACCGCTTATCAGATTCCATTGTCCAGCTTCAAGGCATCTTTAATCCACTACTTTTCACTGTAGTCATAAATGATCCCCAGCAGGCACCAATGATGCTCTCTGCACACAGCAATAATCCTCTGTCCCAGTTCCAATAATCCTTGTTCCCTTCATGTATCAAATACTCTTCTTTGACATTCACTCTAATTCCCATGGGAACTTTAGCTCATGCTCCAAACAAACTCAGTTCATGCCATGAAGACACTCATTTCATGTATTGATAGATTAAACTGCATTCAGGTCAATTCTGACTTTGGATTGACTTTAGGTTCAGTTTCAGTTCCAAAGGGAACTGGAGTCTCCTAATTGAAAAGCAAACTCAAAAATTTATAGCTGTCAATTTAAATCAAAGTATCAGTATAATAAAAGAACCCATGTAACGTTTGATCTGTGCAGACGTTGATGTACAAGTCTCCTTCCTTTTCTTACACCTTTACAGATGGACAGATAGCTCGCTGCTAAGATGATACATCCAAATTTCTTACTTGGCTATTATGAATAAAATGGAAAATTTAAAGATTAACAGATACCTAATGTTTTTGATAATATCCCAACCAACAACTATAACTTTTGCACTAATAATTGATTTGATTGCAGTAAAACACATGGATAGGCACAGAAAATGGATGTATACAAAAAACAAAGTTTTATTTAATTAAGGAAGTTTGTAGGTACATTCAGTTCTTTGAATAAGTATCAGTTCATAATGTGCCATAATGCTCATTAAAAAATAGGGTTTGTAAATGATCTATAGACATGTAATGATTAGAGTACAGTGCATGTCAAAGTAGCTTTTCTCTTACTTTAGTTTTATTGTACCTGTACTCCTGTTCATCTCTGCATGCCTCTTTGTCTTAATTTCCCTGTAGCTTAATGAGCCAGATGTCTGTTTTAGAATATTTACAGCTCTCAAAGGAATAGTATGCTTAAATTGGCAGTGTTAGCAAATTTCCATGTTTGTAAAACTGCAGGCATTGCAAAAAATATGAAATAACTATTATGCAGTGCATTTTATTTTATTGCAATGCTGTGGTTCTTGAATGTTTTCTTACAGAAGCTTCATATTAACATTATTCCCATTACTGTCCCTTATTGTTATTTTGATGTGAGAAAATTAAACATGACAACATGAATTGCAATAGAAACAGTGACAACTGAATGAAACTAGAAATGTACTCATATTAATCTACTAGAAATAAACATCAAGAGTTTTAAAAACATTGATATAAAACAGAATTTGACTCTAGGATTTACAATATTTGGTACTTTATTCCTAAATGTCCACCTGAAGGTACGTGCAAAGGAAACCAAATAATGAATTATAAATATATTAACCTCTGTGGTTAATTATTTACACTATTAAATGTGTTTCTATCTCCAAAATTGTCAGGTTCTGTGAATCGAACCCTATTATAATTCTGTGGTTTGGGTTCAGTCTATACATTAGAATGGGTCACATCATAAAAGTGGCTCCGGAAGTGGCTTCCAGGTTGTCATTCCTTCTGGCACTGACTGTTCGGCTTGTTACACAATGCTAGCAACATGCAGAAAACTAGGTGGTCAGCAGTGACCACTGTCATGAGCATTTCCAGTGGTTGCCAGGATGCCGTTCACAAAACTTGCCCAAATTGTGCAGCAAGCCAGATATTCAATGACATGAGCCAGAAGTGTACTGCTGCACAGTTCATGGGGTCTGACTGTTGTGTCATCATAAAAGATCAACTTAGTGTTCCAGAAAAAAGTTTTCTTCTTATTGGGATTTATTCTTGGAACGTCCTCCCAATGTGAAAGGGGCTAAACAAATGAAATGTTGTTGTTGTTATTGCAACATGGTTCCCACCAAAACATATTGAAATAGGTTTAAATGAATTTCTAAAATATACAAACCCTCTGATTGCTATTGTATCAAGTTACAGTATGTGGTGCTGTGAAAAGGAATTTTTCAAGTGCTTATTATTACTAAATACAATGGCAAACACTGGAATTGTAGAATTTTTTTAATTTCACTCTTAATTTGGAAGAGAATTTTCCTCAGGTCTTAAAAACAACTGCTTCCAAATCAAGACTGAATTTAAGAATTTTCCACAATTGGTATGGTTTTAAATTTCTTGATAAAATTGTCCTACTGGTCAAAACGTCAGACCGCTGTGCTACAAAAAATCCTGATGAAATATTTAGCACCCTTTTTAGTGCATTATACTGCATTTGTGAAGCAGAGTAAACACCAGATGAAAATAGATTGTGATCCAATGCATTGCAAAAGAGACTAACATGTTGTTACTTGTTATGGGTGTGATGGATGGAACAATTCTCTGTCAGGAGATCAGTGCATCAATACGTTAGTTCTAAGATACTAATTTTTACTGAGCTAAAATCTCATGTGATCACTTTATGTTGCTAATTGGATCTAATATGCAGCAATTCCTAACAGCCGCTCCTGACAGTGACAGTTGTGCTAACCTGCAAATATCTGAGCCAACTTCCTACTTGCTCAGCAGAGTTCCCACAATCTGTACTTCCATTTAATAGCAGGTCTTGCTATTTGTCCCCTCTATTATGAATGGCCGGATATTTTACCCTCATGTTGATGGTTACAAAGAGGGAAAAATACATGTTCTGCAGTACATTTAAGGCTTCAATGTGCACAGGTATAGAACTATACCTTAGGTACATATGTCTATACCCTGATCATCATCTTAATGCTGACTTCAAACAAGCTCATTTATGAATGTGTGATTTAAAAATTCAGAATGATTGAGATGGGATTGCCAATGATGCAAAGTTATCATAATTCAGGCATTCACGGAATTAGGTTACCTTCGCTTCATTAGTAAATGTTCATAAACAGTGAGAAATGTTCTCTCCACAGGTATGTCTCCACAGATACAACTTTCAGTTTATTTCAGCTTTTCAACAAGCTTGTGGTAGGCATTGAGCAGTGGATAAAATGTTTGGCAGACAAGTGATATCTATGGCAAGCTATGTGGTTTTAGCTGGTTAGACTCTAGCAGTATGCCAACACACACTGTGGGGTCCCCAAGCTTTGGCTCTCATTAAACCTGCACCTAATACTCTCTCGATTCAGGTAAGCAGGATGTGTCCCTCCAGGGAGAAAGTGCACATTTCATTCCAATAACTATCTCTCAAATTTCCATTATAGATGGAATGCAGGTTCGTTTGGATACTCCTTAAGCATGGTGATGCAGTTCCATTTGTTAGACACCTGGCTGATCCAAAAACAATTAAGAACTTGATTTCTGCACAAATCAACACTTATCAAATACTATTTGTATAATAACCTTTTAGTCATGTTGTATTGTTATATTGCACTGTTTTTATCGTGGGCTTTGAAAATATCCTCTCACTGAGGTTATTCGGCATTGTTTGCGCCATTCAAATATCCATGAAATCCCAGCAAGTGACCTAAAACAGAAACTATAGAAATATTTCTCTGAATACGCCTCAGCATTTACACAATATGAAGACTCAGGTAATGTTACTCACACTTGCTGACACTGTAAATCTCTCAGTTCAAGTTTGTAAATTGCTGCGAGTTAGCCATTATTTTACATGTTTATAAATGTACATTTTTAGGAATTTCAAACAAATTGATAACAAGTTAATGTTCACATATATTTAAACACCTTGGAAGTGATTTTCTGCCGTTCTATAACCTGTCTGACCTTGGCTGACCAGCCCACAATGAATTCTCTGCTGGTCCATTGTAAGCTCATTGCCAAGGATGTGAATTTACAGACCAGGAGACAATAAGATGAGTTTGTTCACAAAAGTCAGAATAGTTTCCAAAGGACAAAGAGTCACCCACTTACTTCCAAATCACAATTTATAATCACGTCTTGCTACATCAGATACAAAATAGTAAAATCTATACCTACTTCTGTAGAGACCGATCAAACCTAAAAATTGATTAATTAATTCCATCTGTTATTGGACTGCTTCAAATTGATAAACTATCTTTCATCTATGTCATCTATAAAATTTCATCTATAAAAACTACCTCTAACACTGGGGCAAAAGAGTGGATGGTTGTCGTCATTGGGGATGAGACTATAAGGCAGACAGACACAATCATCTGCAACACCAATCAGAAGACCAGAAGGCTTTGCTGCCTCCCTGGGGTCGGGGTGAAGGATGTCTCGGTAGGGCTAGAGGATAATTTAAAATATGAGGGCAAGGATCCATTGGTGGTACTTCACATAGGTACCAATGACATCGGTAGAGTAGGCCAAGATGACTTGAGAGGGAATTTGAAGAGTTGGGGTCCAAATTGAAGTTGAGATCATCGAAGGTGGTAATATCGGGACTACTGCCTGTACCATACGACAATTGGTACAGAAACAAACAAATTAAGAACTTGAACGCATGGCTAAAAGAGTGGTGCGGAACTCAGGGGTTTCTTTTTATGGGCCATTGGCACGGGTATTGGGGGAAAAGAGAGCTGTTTCAGAGAAAAGGGCTGCATTTAAATCATGCTGGGACAAATGTCCTAGCTAAATGAATTAACAGGGAAATAAATAGGAATTTAAACTAGTAAAGGGGGGGAATATATAGGTAAGAGAAACCATAAGTTAGCATTAGAAAAAGTAAAGATGATAGTGCAGAATAGCATGCCAGGTAATAGGAATATGTTAACTAGAGGTAAAAAGCTTGGCAAAGTAGATAAGGAATCAGAGAATAGAGGAAATGGTAGGAAATTAAAAATGTTATATCTGAATGTGCAAAACATTCGGAATAAAACTGATGAATTAAAAGCACAGATAGACACATGTGTACGATCTAGTAGCCATCACTAAAACATGGTTACAAGGAGATCTAGGGTGGGAGTTAAATATTCCAGGGTTCTCAGTTTACAGGAAAGATAGGCACTGTGGGAAACAAGGTGGGGGGGTAGCCCTGTTAATTAGGGATGAAATAAAAGCAGTGGAGAGGAAGGATCTGAAATCCGATGACCAGGAGGTCGAGACAATATGGGTGGAAATAAAAAATAATAAAGGGCAGAAAATATTAATGGGAGTTGTTTATAGACCATCAAACAGCGATCACAATATAGCACAGGGTATCAATCAAGAAATCAGTGGAGCATGTAGGAAAGGTAAAGCGATAACAGTGGGTGATTTCAATCGCCACATAGATTGGGAAAGCCAAATCGGCAAAAGTGGGTCAGAAGAAGAGTTCATTGAGTGTATGAAAGATAACTTTCTAGCATGCCGAGGAACCAACTAGGGGACAGGCCATCCTAGACCTTGTTTTGTGTAACGAAACAGGGCTAGTTGGCAGTGTAGGTATTAAGAATCCTCTGGGGCAGAGTGATCACAACATGATTGAATTCTGCATTAAGTTGGAGAGGGATATAGTTAACTCCAAGAAGTATTCTAAATTTAAATAGGGCTCATTTTGTAGGTATGAGGAAAGTTTTAGGTAAAATAGACTGGAGAATAAGATTAAGAGGTAAAAATGTAGACCAACAGTGGCAAATATTTAAGGATGTAGTGCAAAATTTTCAGCGGTCGCATATTCCCTTGCAGAATAAGAGTACCACAGGGAAAGCACTTCATCCGTGGCTAACTAGAGCAGTTAGGGAAGCATCAAATTAAAAGAAAAGGCTTATAAAACTGCCAAGAAAAGCAGTAAATCTGAATATTCGGAGAGTTTTAGAAACCAGCAAAATAAAACTAAAAAACTCATTATGATCGAGAAAAAGGAGTATGAGGGTGAGCTAGCTAGGAACATTAAGTCTGATTGTAAAAGTTTTTACAAATATATTAAGAGGAATAGGCTAGTGAGGGTAAATGTAGGTCCACTTCAGTCAGAGATGGGAGAAGTTATAATGGGGGATAAGGACATGGCAGAGTCCCTAAATGGGTACTTTGCATCTGTCTTCACCCTAGAAGACACAACACGTCTGCCAACAATAGAGATGCACCAAGGGGATAAGGACAGGTAGCAACTTAAGGAAATGTTCATTCGTAGAGAATTGGTGCTAGCGAAACTGTTAGCACTAAAAAGTGACAAATCCCCTGGTCTGGATGGCTTGCATCCCAGGGTTTAAAAAGAGGTAGCTTATGAGATAGTGGAGGCCTTATGTCTGATCTTCCAGAATTCCTTGGATTCTGGAACAGTCCCCATGGATTGGAAGATTGCAAACGTCACACCACTATTTAAAAAAGGTGAAAAGGAAAAGATGCAGAACTATAGGCCAGTTAGTCTCACATCAGTGATAGGAAAACATTTAGAATCATTGATTAAGGATGTGGTAGTGTGGTATTTAGGGGAGCACAATATAATTAGGCCAAGTCAACATGGCTTTACAAAAAGGAAGTCATGTTTGACAAATCTCATAGAGTTTTTTGAGGATATTTCGAATAAACTAGATTAGGGTGAATCAGTGGATGTGGTCTATTTGGACTCCCAGAAGGCATTCAATAAGGTGCCGCATAAAAGGTTAGTCCAAAAGATAAGGGCCCATGGATTTGGGGGGAGCATATTAACAACAACAACAACAACAAGATTCCATTTATAAAGCGCCTTTCACGTCAGGAGGACGTCCCAAGGCGCTGCACAGTTGGGTCATGACCCGAGCAGGGGGGAAATGGTCAGGGTGAGGGGAGGGAAGGGAGGGAGCGAGGAGGGGGAAGAGAGTCGAGAGGGGAGCTGAAGGCACGGTCAAAGAGAAAGGTTTTGAGACCGGCCTTGAAGGAGGAAAGGGAGGAAGCAAGGCGAAGGCACTGGGGGATGGAGTTCCAGAGCCTGGGGGCTGAGAGGCTGAAGGCCCGACCACCGATGGTAGGGCGGTTGGGGCGGGGGACATGGAGCAGACCGGAGCCAGAGGAATGGAGGGTACGGGCAGGTAGGTAGGGGGATAGTAGGTTGGAGAGGTAGGAGGGAGCAAGGCCGTGAATGGCCTTGTAGGTGAGGATGAGGATCTTGAAATCAATCCTCTGGGGATGGGGAGCCAGTGGAGGCGAGCGAGGGTGGGAGTGATGTGGTCCCGAAGCCTGGTGCGGGACAGTACACGAGCTGCAGAGTTATGAATGACCAATTTATTATTGTTTTTGTTTTGGAGGGATTTTTATTAGGCGTGTGGAGGGAGGTGGCGGGAAGGCCGGCGAGGAGAGAGTTCCCATAGTCCAGCCTTGAGGTGACAAAGGACCACGGTTTCAGCAGCGTGAGGGCTGAGGTAATGCCGTAGTCTGGCGATGTTCCGAAGGTGATGGAAGGCGGTGCCAGTTGTAGTGCGGATGTGAGGGAGAAAGGACAGCTCAGGGTCGAACAAAACGCCGAGGTTCCTGACTGGCTTTGAGAGGTGGAGAGTGCAGCCTTGGATGCTGATGGTGTCAGCGCCTGAAGTGCGGAGGCGCTGACGTGAGCCAATCAGGAGGGCCTCGGTTTTTGGCACGTTGAGCTGAAGAAAGTTGTCTCTCGTCCAGGACTCGATGTCGGACAGGCAGGCTGTCAGGACATCGGTGGTCGTGGAGTTGAGAGTAGAGGAGGAAAGGTAGAGTTGGGTGTCATCCGCATACATGTGGAAGTTAACTCCATGTCTGCGGATGATGTCACCGAGGGGGAGCATATAGAGGGTGAAGAGGAGGGGACCGAGGACAGAGCCCTGAGGGACACCACATGAGACAGTACGGGGGGTAGAGGAGAAGCCATTCGTTGAGACAAAGTGAAGACGGTGAGAAAGGTACGACCTAAACCATTCAAGGACAGTGCCTTGAAGGTTGAGGTGGGAGGACAAGCGGTGGAGTAGGATAGCGTGGTCGACCGTATCAAATGCTGCCGATAGGTCGAGGAGGACGAGGAGACAGAGGGAGCCCTGGTCACAGATGGTCAGCATATCATTGGTGACCTTGACCAGGGCAGTTTCTGTGCTATGGGCAGCACGGAAACCTGACTGAAGGGTTCAAAAAGAGAATGGGTGGAAAGGAAAGAGCGCAGTTGGGAGGCGACAACTCTTTCCAAGACCTTGGAGAGAAAGGGGAGGTTGGAGATGGGCCGGTAGCTTGATAGCTGCGACGCATCAAGGGAGGGTTTTTTCAGGGTGGGCGTGATGATGGCAGTTTTTAATGGAATGGGGACAGAGCCAGAGGAGAGGGACAGGTTGATGATGTCAGTGATATGTGGGGCAAGAAAGTGGAGCTGGGAGATAAGGAGTGGAGTGGGGATGGGGTCAAGGGAGCAGGTGGTTGGTTTTAGGGATAGGATGAGTTCAGTGACAGAGGGTGGGGAAACGGGTACCAAGGTGTGTAGGGGAGGATGGGTAGGAGTCGGAGTGTGGGAGGGAAGGGGTGGGTGGTGGGTGGAAGTTGGAGGGGAAGTGACCGCGGAGCGGATTCCCTTGATCTTGGATTCAAGGAAATCCAGCATCTCCTCGCAGTGAAGGTTGGAGGAGATGACCTGCGCGGGGTGGCGGGGGGGACGGAGGAGTCGGGTTGTGGTGGAAAACAGTAGCCTGGGGTTGTTCTTCGCCTCCAGGATTATCCTGGAGTAGAAGGACGACTTGGCCGAGGCTAGAGTGGAGCGGTAAATTTTGAGGAGGTCCAGCCAGATTTGTTGGTGGACCGTTAGGCCAGATTTGACACAGGTACGTTCAGCAGCCCGCACCTGGCTTTTCAGTGAGCGGAGGTGGGTGGTGTACCAGGGGGAGGAGCGGGAGTAGGAGACAGTGCGGCAAGTGATGGGGGCAAGAGTATCGAGTGTGGAGGAGAGGGTAGTGTGGAGGAGGGAGAGAGGAGAAGAGGGGTCAGTGAGGGTTGAAGGCCAATTAACGTGGATTGGGGAATGTTTAACGGGTAAGAAACAAAGAGTAGGGATAAATGGGTCCTTTTCAGATTGGCGGGATGTGACTAGTGGAGTGCCACAACGATCAGACTTGGGCCTCAGCTATTTACCATCTACATCAACAATCTAGATAAGGACATCGAAGTTAACATATTTAAATTTGCAGATGACACAAAACTAGGAGGAAGTGTCAACACAGAGGATGACATTAAAAAAATGCAGCGGGACATAGATAGGTTAGGTGATTGGGCAAGTAGGTGGCAGATGAAGTATAACGTAGGGAAGTGCGAAGTCATCCACCTAGGTAGCAAAAACAGTAGAGCGGGTTATTTTTTAGAAGGGGAGAGATTGGAATGTGTTAGAGTCCAGAGGGACTCGGGTGTCCTTGTACACCAATCACAGAAAGTTAGTCTGCAGGTACAGCAGCAATTAGGAAGGCGAACGGTATGTTAGCATTCATTATGAAAGGATTAGAGTATAAGAGTAGGGAAGTCTTGCTGCAACTGTATAGGGCCCTGGTGAGACCACACCTGGAATACTGTGTGCAGTTTTGGTCTCCTTATTTAAGGAAGGATGCACTTGCCTTGGAGGGGGTGCAGCATAGATTTACTAGGTTAGTACCAGGGATGAAGGGGATGAGTTATGAGGATAGGCTGACCAATTTGGGCCTATATTCTCTAGAATATAGAAGAATTAGAGGGGATCTTATAGAAACCTATAAGATCATCAAAGGGCATGATAGAGTAGATAGTGGGAGATTGTTTCCCTGGTTGGAGAAACTAAAACCAGGCACAACCTTAAAATCAGAGGCCAGCCCTTTCGCACTGAGTTGAGGAAGAACTTCTTCACTCAAAGGGTGGTGAACGTATAGAACTCGCTACCCCAAAGGGCTGTTGACGCTCAGTCCTTGAACATATTCAAGACTGAGATAGATAGATTTCGTATTGCAAAAGGGATTAAGGGATATGGGGATAAGGCAGGATTAGGTTATTAGCTGGAGTTAGATTAGAAGATCAGCTATGACTGAATGGCGGGGCAGGCTCGAAGGGCATAATGGCCTACTCCTGCTCCTACATGTTATGTTATATTGTACCAGATGTTCTTTCCTATAGGGTTCAAACAAATTTGGCTCCTTCTACTCCTCTGTGCGACTGAATCAATTTTGCGGTTATTCACCTCAGAGTGTCCATGATGAAATTCATTCATTAGTTTAAAATTACCATGACAACACAGCAACAGAGACATGTCATTAAGGCTGCTCTGTTTGCCTTTTGAGCTGTGTGAACAGATGTCTTTTTCTTCAAAACAAAACAGCCCATTCATTAAAATCAATCATTTCCTGTTGCATTTTACATCTTCAGCTGAGTTTTAACATCACACTTTTTCTGCACAATATTAAAGTTTGAGTTTATGTTTGTCAGTATAATCATCAATGTATTGAACAGCTACAGTAAAACTACCAGTCAATAATTCTCTAACCAGTCATTGTAACACAGACAGGTCTTTACTCAAGTCCTACAACTGGCATTTTGTGAGATTTTGCTCTTGTCTCAAACTTGTGTCAATTTACATTATTATGTATTAAAATCCTCAGTATTTTTTTCCATAAGCATTAAAAATGTTCACCAACAATAAGGGCATAATTTATGTTCGACCTGAACCTATCTCTACACTAGGATAAAGAATTCACAGAAGTGTCTAGAAAAAGCATGTAAACCATTCAGACTTTACAAGAAAAGGATGTTGCTTTTTCAACATCCCCCTGTTTTATTTAAACACCAGCACATCATTTGTTACCATGACTGCTTGACTTACTGCAGAGAAGAATCAATGGCAACCCTTAGGCAGAATTTATTCTAAAAAGCTTGAAAAATCATGCAAACACAGGGAAAAACAGATTTAATTAATGGCTTACAAAACATATGCGTCCCAGGGCATTGGGCCTGTATTTCACATTCAGAACAAATTTGCTACTATTGGTGGAGAAGCTCTAATATCATAATAATTTAGCTTGAAGTGTTCCTTTAACCTCACTGCAGTTTCTTCGTGACTATCTCACAGTCTTTGATCTTGAATCCCACTGTTTCTTGGCAAGGATATTAAAGGACCAGTGTCTTTCTCTTCATCTCCTCACCCCTTCCCCATTCCACTTCAACCGGACTAGATGTGAAACCTGCTAGCACAATATATTAAGAACTCGTAGAATAATGCAACCTTAGTTCTGCAGTTGTTTTGTTAATTTCATGTAAATGACCCCAGGGACCCAAGTTTAGTGTGAAATTAACACCATCAGTATTCATGGGTTGATTAGATGCACAGCTTAATACTACATTTTTTAAGATTAAAAAGACACTTTGTGTTTCATAAAGATTTGAGAAGCTATTGCATTATGTGGGAATTACTTTTCTAATACCCAACAAACTGCAGCCTAGTGAACGTCAGTATTTAAGATAAATCTATTTTTTTCCCAAGGAAGCAGCCTTAAAGTAGGCAAGCATTAACGACTTGTATTAAATAAAGAAAAAAAGCCTACTAAAACCTACAAATACTTCACAGAATTACAGTTCTCCAAACATTTTCAACAGTTGTATTTCCTCTTCATTTACCTCCTAAGTTATAATACACACACAGTACAGTCAAATTAATTGTAACTCCCCCCAACAACATTTGATAAATTTGCATTAAGATTTTGATTGAGTTAAATGTTATTACACTAGTCGTCACTAAATAATGCCCCATAAAAGCTAGTCAAGGACAAAGACCCATACATCAGGAGCATCGGTCAATGTAATTGGAATTATTTCCTCCTCTCCCCCGGGTAACTCCTCAGTCCTTCCCGGTAACCCATCCTTCCCCCCTAGTAAATTTCTCTTTGACCGTGCCTTCAGCTCCCCTCTCGACTCTCTTCCCCCTCCTCGCTCCCTCCCTTCCCTCCCCTCACCCTGACCATTTCCCCCCTCCTTGCTCCCTCCCTTCCCTCACCCTGACCATTTCCCCCTGCTCGGGTCATGACCCAACTGTGCAGCGCCTTGGGACGTCCTCCTGACGTGAAAGGCGCTTTATAAATGGAATCTTGTTGTTGTTGTAGTAACCCCTCAACAACAGCAACAGCAAAATTACATTTGTAAAGCTTCTTTCATGTTGGGAGGATGTCCCAAGGCGCTGAACAGTCAGGGATCAGGTCCCGATTGTGGGGGGCAGGGTTGGTATGAGGGAGGGCAGAGAGGGTAGGATGGCACGGTCAAAAAGGAGTCTTGAGTCGTGCCTTGAAGGAGGCAATAGAGGAAGCAAGGAGAAGGGATTGTGGGATGGAATTCCGAAGAGTGGGGGCAGAGAAGCTAAAAGCCCGGCCGCCGATGGTAGGACGGGAGACATGAAGCAGGCCGGAGAATACTGAGTGGAGAGAGCGGACAGGTTGATAGGGGGTCAGCAGGTCAGGAGGGAGCAAGTCCATGAAGGGCCTTGAAAGTAAGGATGAAGATTTTGAATTCTATCCTTTGAAAGATGGGGAGCCAGTGGGGCCGAGTGAGGGTGGGGTAATGGGGTCACAGAGCCTGGTAAAGGAGATGCTCGGCTGGCTCTAGCCTCCTATTCGTCCCTCGTCCCCTCCACCATCGGTGGCTGGGCCTTCAGCCGCTACCCCCCGAATCTCTAGAACTCTCCCCCTCAATCCCTCCACCTCGTCCCCGCCCTCCCTACATGAAGGGCGCTATATAAATGCAAGTTGTTGTTTTGTGGGTGGCCAGTTTGTGCTGACACATGCTGCAGAATCCTTGCATTTCCTTGCATTTGATAAAGCGCTTTTCACGTCTTCTAGACGTCTCAAAGTGCTTCACAGAATATATTATAAAGTGAATTGACTGTATATTTGTGGGTGAAGCGCAGCAGCCAATTGCGCACAGCAGTGTTCCACAAACAGTTGTGGATTGAAGTTACCAATTCATTATTGTTTTTTTCTTGAGGGATTATTATCAGGCGTGAAACTTGCCCAGGGTTTCGCCCTGCCAGGAATCAAACCCAGGTCTCTTGCTTGCGAGGCGAGTGCACTAACCACTGAGCTACAGGACTCCACTGAGTTCTGGATGATCTGCAGCTTGTGGAGGGAAGAATTGGGGAGGCCGACAAGGAAGGTGTTTTCATAGTCAAGGCTTGAGGTGATGAATGCGTGTATGAGGGTTTCGGTGGCCTCAGGGGTGAGGCAGTGGCAGAGTTGGGCAGTGTTGTGGAGGTGAGGGAAGGCAGAGCGGGTCATGCCGTGGGGAGAAAGGACAGTTGAGGGTCAAACAAGACGCCCAGGTTCCTGACTGGCTTAGTGAGGTGAAACATGCAACCGTGGATGCTGATGCTGCCAGCAGCTCAAGTGCTGGCATGAGCCAATCAGGAGAGCCTCAGTCTTGCTGACATTCAGTTGTAGAAAGTTGGCTCTCATCCAGGACTTGATTTCAGACAAACAGTCTGTCAGGACGTCAGTTGTCTTGGAATCGAGGGTGGAGACAGAGAGATCCAGATGGGCGTCATCTGTGTAAATGTGGAAGTTGACCCCATGTCTGTGGATGATGTCACCAAGGGGGAGCATGTAGAGGTTGAAGAAGACAGAACAACAACAACATAAACAACAACTTGGATTTATATAGCGCCCTCCACGCCAGACTGTGTCTCAGAGCGCTTTACAGATTAGGATCCCGGGACCGAGCCAGGGGGAGGGGTGGGAAGGTGACCGAAGGCGCGGTCAAATAGAAAGGTCTTCAGCAGGGATCTGAAAATGGGAAGGGAGGGAGCGAGGCGAAGGGAGTGAGGAAGGCAGTTCCAGAGCCTTGGGGCATAGTGGCTGAAGGCACAGCCGCCGAGGATGGAGAGGACGACTCAGGGGACAAGGAGAAGGCCAGACCCAGAGGAACGAAGACAATGGGTACTGTGCTGAGGAGAGAGGGGGTCAGAGAGGTAGGGGTTGCAGAGGAGTGCAGGGACTTGAATACGAGGCTGAGGATCTTGAAAACGATCCTCTCTGGGATAGGCAGTCAGTGCAGTTTGGCAACGACTGGGGCAATCGGGAAGTGGAGTTTCGTGCAGGTGAGAATGCGGGCGGCAGAGTTCTGAATGAGTTGGATTTTATGGGTGGTAGTGCATGGGAGACCGGCAAGGAGGGCATTGGAGTAGTCCAGCCAGGAGGTGACAAAGGCATGGACCAGGGTTTCAGCGGCTTTCGGTATTGGCGGAGACGGGCGATGCGTCGGAGGTGGAAGAAAGCGGTGCTGGTGAGGGACCGGATGTGGGGGAGGAAGGATAATTGGGGGTTGAACCTGATGCCTAGGTTGCATACGGGTTCGGAGAGTTTTAGGGGGAGGTCGGGTAGGTGGAGGAGGTGAGAACCGTGAGATTTTAGACGTTGACAGGAACCCTGAGGAACACCATATGAGGCTGTGCGGGGGCTGGAAGAGAAATCGTTAGCAGGGACAAATTGGAGACGGTGTGAGAGATGAGACCTGAGCCATTCAAGCACAGAACTTTGAAGGTTGAGGTGAGAGGAGAGGCCATGGAGGAGGATGGAGTGGTCCACGGTATTGAAAGCAGCAGAGAAGTCAAGGAGGACGAGGAGGCAGAGGGAGCCCTGGTCACAGATGGACAAAATGTAATTTGTCACCTTGACCAGAGCAGTTTCCGTGCTGTGAGCAGCATGGAGACACGATTGGAGGGGCTTGTGTAGTGATGGTAGGAGAGGAATGAGCGAAGCTGGGAATTGCCAGCTTTCCACCCCCTACTCCCCCACCCCCAAAGTCAACTAAGCTTTTTAATACATGTCTCAGTCATTAAATCATTAAGTGTGCATTGTCTCTAATATACAGCTATATGTGTACCAAAAAAAATACAAAATTAATAAATGAAGAAATAGTTTTCTTTAAGCACAAAAGTAACCTTATGAATCAGTAATTTTGACATATTAAACCTGCCTGTTTATTTTATTTCAATGCCAAGTTTGGTATTAAATTTATATTCTGATTCATTCTCTAGATATTGCCAATTGATATGTATATTACATAGCTATTCACCATAAATACAGACGTAAGTTGGGATTTCTAAACCTACAATGAAGGCAAGTGATCATTGCAGTAACAAAAGGCAATATTCTGTTTAAGATGTAATATAGTAGACATATTGTACTAAAGTAACACTTATAATATGCCATTATATACACATTTGAAATGCTATAATCCAGAAGAGCATGTGCAATCCAAATGAATAGATAGCATATCAAAATGCTTAGTAATTTGCAATTAATAAACATTTAACAACAGTACATGAAGCACGCCTAAACAACCTAAAGTAATTTAAAACACAGATCAGGTATAATTCTGTTAAACACGCTTTCAATGTCCACTTGTTTCTTGGCTATAACTGCATGTGCCTGAATATAATTCTCTTTAGGTCTGGCACACTTCAGCCACTTATCTTTTCTATTGTTTTGATTACAATCCAAAGCTTCTACTCTCTGCTTTTCGTCTGATTTGCACATTACCCTTGGGAAAGAAGACAGACATATATAGAGGACTGGGTTGTCAGCACAGATGCAACTAAGCTTTGAAGTCACAGAAGCATTGGCAGGTCTTATATAGCTATATACAACTTGAAAATTTTATAGTCTAGAAGAGTATGTATCATCCAAATGATAGATAACACATTGAAATGATCAGTAAATGTGAATAACAACCATTTAACAACAATACTGAATGAATATCTAAGCAACCTAAAGTCATTTTAAATGCTTTGAAGTGACAGAAGCACTGTAAGCACATCTTTATCACATTCTATATCATCAATCCATCATATACTGTATTTTCAGGCTCTTTCATAGATCATGCTTTTAGAACCTATATATGACTTTAAGCAATGCTGTACTTACATTTTTCTATTATCCTCAATATTGTAAAGATGATCTCAAAACTGCCATGACCTCATTCATATTTGAATACATTACATAAAACACAAGAGATGGAAACAGTTTCATATCTTCTAGGATTTTAATTCCTGTTTGTACGTACCTATGGTATGACCAGCGAACATCCTTGTTAGGTAGGTTGAGCTATAAAGTACTGCAGCAGGTTGTGTTGCAGACTTACCCACAAATCAGATCTAGACAACAGATCCCTTTTGGACTCAGCCCACATCATTGGTCATATCATTCTGAAACTCTACACACTGATTTAGATTCTGCAGATCTCACCTCCATTTATATGAAATCAATTGGAATAATTATAATGAATAGTTGAGCAGCAAACCAGAGACCATTATATCCGTGTGTTCCTTTTTGATATTTTCAGTTACTTGATTAAAGGCAATGAAGTGGGAAACAATACCTATCAGGCATTATACTTAGGGCAGCTAAAATCTTCAGTTTAGGCAGAAAAGGTATTGACATCAACACAAAACAAGTCATCTGGAAGGGCCTTTTTTNAAGCATAAATAAATGAGTTATACATTGTAAGAAAGTAGGAAGCTTGAGAGCCTGCGGTGTGACGTATAGATTAAAGGATTTATTTATACTGCTGCCAATTATGTGACAGTTTTTGTTTCTAATACAAGTTGAATGTTCCGCTCCTGAACAGCAGATGGTCACATTTTCTCATTTGTCACTGTAATCTGGACTCCAGCAAATGTTTGGCATCAGAACCACTAAACACCCTCTAAATCACATTTGCTAACTGAGTTTATTAAAGCTCCCAAACCAACGCTCAATGGACCATTCTGGTGATACAAGAGAAAAGTAGCTGTCCTGAATTATCTGTAAACTTTCTGTACAAAGGGAATATATATATCCACATGGAATTGTGAGGAGCTTTGTGCAAAAGATTTATAGATAAATAATGGATCACTTCGATATCTGTCTGCACATCTCAAGGTAAAGAAAGGATAGAATTTTCCATTATTCTAACTGAACCATAAAGGCGCTCAACATCCCTTTGTACTCCATTAAAATATAAATCAGTCAATATTGTTCATATAAAAGCATAGTACTAACTCTGCTGTTTGCAACAATGTCACCTTTTGAGAATCAAACTTGAAGTAAATACAGTATATAACATAAGTCATTTTTTATCAGTAAATCCCAATTGTAAAGTAGATAAAGATTATAAACTATTTGATGAGTGCATTCTTGCCTCAGTCAATAAGAATTATCAGCATTTATACTCGGAGGTTTTAGAACAACATGTACAAAGTACTTTTTTGAGAATAAACTAAAATAATTTAAACAGCATTTTAACAAATTCCCAGTTATCAGTCACTACGATGGGTAAACTGTCAAAGGGTTATCTGAATATAACATTACGTTAATCATCTATCAATTGTGCCTTTCTTTCTCTCATGAAACAGGAGTGAACCATGGATTTTCTAAATTACTTAACGTAACAATTTATACTAAAATTGGTGCTCTATTGATATCCTCCAGTGCAGAAAAAGCTTCAACCTACCTGAATTGGTGTACAGACACTAAGGATTGCATCCAGTACACAGAACACACTCATCAAACTCTCCAACCGATCCGTGAGTGATGGGGAGAATCCCTAATTACAAGCGCTTAGTAAACTAAAGCAGCTTCAGGAGATCAATATTCCAGCTGCAGTACTGGGATGAGTTAGCAATACACTGTAATCTTTAACGTGTTCATGTGTACAGTAAACCAGCCAGTCTCCTTCTGTTCAAAACTTCCTCCTTCAGACTGTCTAAAAGTTCAAACTGTATCTGACTGGTTCTAATCAGCATAACAAAGACAGCAGCAGTTGACCCAATAGCTCAGGCATAGCCCAGAAAAAGTGTTAAACAAAGAGGTACCCACAGGGAATCCTTGAACTGCCATACATATTCTATGAAACAGGCAGGTTTTTAAAGAGTTAGTACATTTTATTAATCCCACTGTATTAATAATTCAATACATATATATCTATTATTAATATACCAAGATGAATCCACATACTCCTAAAATTTATCATTCACTCCTATATTTTAAAATATAACATTTTATCTTGGTGAAATTAATTTTCTCAAAGTGCAAAGTTAGGGCTGACGATTATAACTTAGCACTCATTGTGATGCCACCTTACCTTTTAAAAATAACCTGCTTCATGGGTTTTTTTAAGAAGTAGAATAATGTAGTTTTATAACTGTCCTGCCTTTTGGATGCAAAATAGCAAAACTGAACATTGAAAGCATTCAAAACGTATGGATGTGTTTTTATTATTCTTTAACACATGCAAATGCACTTTGTGTTATAGAAGTTTGAGTTAAAACCAGCAAAACCTTTTCAAGTAGGTTTCTTTTGCTGATAAACTATTGGTGGAAACCACAGAAATAATGCAAACAAATTAAACTCCAGTCGTGTTATTTCTGAAAATTTGGTACCTATTATTCAGGAAAAAACAGAAATGAAAATAGGAGATACTGTAGGTGATTTCTGCCACAAAGTAACATGACCAGATAAAAAAGGGGAATAATCTTTTTTAGTGTACTGAATAGCTTCAACTACTTGCTCTTAGCAAATCCAGCTCTCAACCTTTTCTCTCTAATTCAGTTTCCAACACAAACTTCCAATTCATTGAGGAGCAATGTTAGAGAAAGGGTTAAGACATGTTCATCCAGATCATATATTTAGCTTTTTGATCCCTTAGGGTCTGTTAGAACTCTGAATAGTAATTCAGCATGAATGAATAGTATCATGGATGAGACCAGTTTCCACCAACAAGTTGAAGGTTACTATGGCAATGTACAAAGTTTTCATTGTGTAAACGAAGTGCCATGCTTGATATATTAACCAAATAAATAAAATTAATAGAATAAGTAACGTCATTTCACACTTCTTCCTGAAGCCTAGTAATTTATACAGTTAGCTATAAATATATTAGTTTAAAACCATTAAAGTTAAAAACTTAACCCAAAATATGCACACATTCTACCAAATACACTGTCTCATCACGCCATTAAAATTTCTCAAAGCATTTTAAAGGATTCAAATGTAACGTGTAGCAAATGTGTATAAGGAATTAGTGAGGAGACTTTCTAATAAGTGTAAAATGACAACTGGGATTCTGATATTCTGTTCAATTTGATTCTTATTTGACTAGGCTTCATTGAACTTTGATAGAATTGAACAGAGAAGCGTTTCACCATCAATGGCAAAATGTATAAAGTGGTTCTTCCTGATTTCCAATTCAAACAGTTAATGTGGCACAGAGACAATGTGGCAAGTAGCCCCTTCTGTAGCATATTGCTGTTAGTACACTTGCCTCGCAAGCATGAGGCCCCGGGTTTGATTTCCGGGTGGGGCAAAACCGTAGCCAAGTTTCTTTACTCCGCACACCTCTGTTTACCTAGCTGTAAGTAGGAACCTGATTGTTAGGAGGCAGATCACTTTCTCAAAACCTTGGAATCACAATTGTTGAACTAATAGTATTTTTGTTGATTATTATTATTTTTCTGTTATTTGAGAAATTTGCTGTTTCTTTACCTCTAAACCAAGCAACCTTTCCCTTCAAATATCCTCCTATATTCTGAAGGCATTCCCTTTTTCATCGCCTGGCATATGGTACCATAAATGCCAGATACCCTTTTGGTATATCACCAAGTGGTGACCCTTGAAGGAAAGTGTCAGGAGCATAATCAACTGAACGGTACATCACAGCCAAGTCCCATTTCCTTCACCTCCCACAGGGGTCACTGATCAAGAGTGAGAAACCGCATGATGAACAGATGAGAAAAAGAGCAAGCTGCTCCCCACAGTCAAATAACCAGCTAATACAGTCTGTCAAGACTTGTACATTACGAAAAGGCACTTGGGCAAATACTGATATATATTGGGCAAATATATTGAATCCAGCTCTTTCGCTTATAAGGCGAGTGCTCTAACCACTGAGCTACAGGACTCCACATTAATGGTTATCAAATTCAATGGATTATCGAATCTTTTGAAGAACACTGAATTTCTTATTGTTCAGGGGTCTGGTAGTATTTTACAGAACTATCATTGAATGCTTCTTGTGAAAATCTGGCATTCCTTTGAGTTCTCCCTGCAATAAATATCGATACAAAAGTGCATGTTGTTCAATTCTGAGTCATGGCTGCAGATACGGGTAAAAGCAAATAAACATCCAACAATTAATATGTGGAGAATTCAATATTGAATACAAATCTTCTTTATTAGGATGGATTTTGCCATAACAACCTCACGTCGGGTAGAGTGCTTAATAGATGAATTTTGCCATAACATAGGTGGTGGCCAGCATTTGATTAATAAAAGCAATGTACAAGAGAAAGCGTTTGTTTTAAATTGAGATTAGGTCAGTATTATTAAAGATGCGGGTTTTAGCATGTAGATACTTCCAGTTTACCAGTTTAGTGGTAATGAGTTTAAAACATGGGTGAGTTATAGTAAGTAATAGATTATGGAAAATAATACAGGATAATCATGTTGCAGTTGGCTACACAAGCACAATTGGGGCCACTCAGCAACACAATTATTAACATAACATTTTAGGTGCAATGCTATTGGTTCAGTGGTACTAGAAAGTGCCCTTACATAACAAGGAAAAGTGGTGTCATTCATTTTCATAATTATTACACTAGAAGAATCAAGAAAACACTCTCAACATAACATTATGTTGATATAATCAATAAAACATTGTGGACAGAAAAAAATGATATGTTAAACTGCAGTGTTTCATCAGGATTGAAACACACTGAAGTTTAACATATCAACAATTGACTGGTATGGTGTTCTCTTAACTGCTGATTTAGTCAATGTTTCTTGCAGACAGTTAGGAACAATATGATCACTGTCTGACAGATTATTCTATCTCTATTCATATTAGCCTGTGGAAATTGGGACATTTCTCTCAAACATTAATTAGACCATTCCTTTTGGGAAAGAATTTTATCGTCAATGATAAATGAATCCCACAGTCCCTCTGTCTCACCCCCACCCTCGCCACTTTCAAGACCCATCTCAAAACCCTCCTCTTCGACTGTGCTTTCGATCTCCGTGCTTCCCCCCTGCCCTCCATCCTCCCCCACCCCCAGTTCGGGTCCTTAACTCTGTCTGTCCAGCACCTTGGGACATCCTCAAGACGTGAAAGGTGCTGTTCAAACGTAATTTTGTTGTTGTTATGCTGCCCTAGTTAATGTTTTAACGTGGGTTATTATATACTGCTCACATATTTCACCATCACAAATGTGAGGATCACCAATAAGAGGGTGTTCCTCTCTCTTGAGCTTATTTTGCTAGCCCCAGCAAAGAATGGTGTGTGTCGGCACCACCATTAGTCCAGCACTGATTGAGGTATACAGTAGCACCTTCACGTACACAATTCCCAGCACAGAATGAAGCATGTTGGAAAATCTTTATGTCAGCTGTATCCTTCAATTCACAAATTTATTTGACCATTAAACTAGCAATGCTGTGAATTAAATTATTTCAATTTAACTCACTGTGAATATAAGGATTGAATTACTGCATTAATAAACATTTATAATCCTTTTTAATGTCCGTCAATTGTATAATTTAGGGTATCTGCAATTTCCTCTGCGCACATGTATTTACACATAGTTAACCTTGCCTGTGAATTGAAATTCCCTTTCTTACAATTTCTTGCAAGCAAATGTTTAACACAAGATCAGTTACAATGTCTTGCAAATTCCAGCCTTCTTTCTATAAGCCTTGCACCTCTCAAATGTTTGTTTATGCCTTGAACTGTCAGGGATCAAATTGTTTCCCACAGAACTGAAAGCAGTTCAACCGTGTATTACAGGATCTCTCATTTATAATTGCAACACATTTGTCCAGCAGCCAAATACAACATCACTTATTTAACCTCCCCTATCATGTCCTGCAGGTGAGAGCAGTATTTTATCATTGCCTCATGTTACACAAGCATTAACCTGTTTAAGGAGAAACATTTAATCAAATGAATCTGAATATACTGATTTATATTTGTGGCTTTAGAATGATATTGGGTGAAAAATGGCAAAAATAATATTTTTAGATTATAATGTTCTTCTGATCTGGCGAGACAGTATTATTGCAGTAGCTATATCAGCCAACAATAGACAAAGTAACAATAACACATCTGCACTAATAAATTGTCACCTTGTACAAAGGATCATTCATCAATCTTTATCTCAACACTGCACAACAGTGACCAACTCCCCACAATCTCCACAGCCAGATACTATCCATCTTCATAAGAAATATCAAATTAATTGATCCACATACATATGGGAATTTATGCTGATTTATTTTTACTATCTTCTTCTTCCGACCTAGTCACTTTCATTCACAATGTTACCTTATTATTTTAATACTTAAAGCAAATACAAATGTATGCTAATAATTTAGAGGATTACAGCAAGCAAACAAGAATATGCAAGATAATAATAGGAATAAGCAGTCTTACCAGAGTAACTAAATGTTGCTGTAATCAGACCAACAAAATATGAAGATATTTGTCTCCTGAATTTCGATTTGGACATAAATCCTCATTTTCTTTTTCAACCCTATGACACAATTTATGCATTTCAAAAGCGGTGCAATTAACCTATTTAGTTGGATCAATAAAAGATGTCAACACATTTAGGGCAGTTTTGTAAACAGATTCACCAGAGACAGTATGCAAACTCAAGAGGGAGCTTGTATTCAGTTTTAGCAAAAGATACAAAACAAGGATGTAAGTAATAGGGAATTGTAATGGTATTATAACAGATTTATAATAAATCTCAACTTGATAAAAGAATCCTTGCATTTGATATAGTACCTTATCACTTCTGAGTCGTCTCAAAATGCTTCACAGAATATACTGTCAATTGACTGTATATTTTGTAGGCGAAACGCAGCAGCCAATTGCACACAAACAGTCATGGATTGAGTGACCAAATTATTATTATTATTTTTTTGAACGAATTATTACTCACTGAAAAGCAATCCGCCAATCAACTAACAACCGGGTTCCTACATACTGCTGGGTAAACAGAGGTGTGTGGAGTAACGAAACTTGCCCAACGTTTCGCCCTGCCGGGAATCGAAGCAAGGTCTCTAGCTTGTGAGGCGAGGGTTCTAACCACTGAGCTACAGATCTCCACGCCTCAACAGGATATGGTGCCTTGACGATCTCAACATCTCAAAGCACTTCACAACTTTTTTCTGTAAAATATAGTCACTACTTATTTTTAGCCAAAGGCAGCAGCCAAGATGTTCAGAGTAAGTAATCAATTTTATCCATGGGGTTGTTGTCCAGGACAAAATCTCATCTGGAGGTCAGCATCTCTGACAAAGCTGTACTCCCCCAGCACTGCACTGGAGTATCATCCTGAAACATGAGCTCAATACACTAAAGTGAAGTGTTACTATCTAAACCAGGGCAACATCTTTTGTAATGGAGTATTGTCAGGCTCTGCCAGGACCATCTCAAAACTTGATATTCCTTGTACAACAACCATCTCCGCTGCCTAACAACCCAAACCCGGCTGCTCGAGCTCAGATGGCGGAAAACTGGCCTGACAGTCCACCGCCAACTGTGGCTCGAGCATCTCCACAGCTACCGCCGTCCACTGAAAAACAGCCTTCTACTCCAACATCATCTTGGAGGCTAAACACAACCCTAAAATACTTTTTTCCACCACCCACTACCTCCTCTGTGCCCCCCTTCAGGCCTCTTCAATCTTCATATCAAATGCCAAGTGCGAGGAGGTCATGGACTTATTTTCATCTAAAATTCACATCATCTGTCAGGCAGCCTCATCCGTCTGTCTCTTGTTACCCACCACCACCCTCCCCTCTGTCCCCCTCACCTTCCCCATCATCTGCTCCTACCACCACCCCCATCCTACATTCTTTCCTCCCCATCTCTTCTTCCTCCCTCTCACCCATCATCACCTCCATGAAACCCACCACCTACTGCCACTATGCCCCGAGGCTCTGGAACTCCCTTCCTCACTCCCTCTCTTCCTATTTTCAAGTCTCTGCTGAAGACCTTTCTCTTCGACCACGAATTTGGTCACCTTCCTCCCACTCCCTCTGGCTCAGCACTGGGATCCGTTAGTGTAAAGCGCTCTGAGACGCCGTTGGGTGTGGAGGGCGCTATATAAATCCAAGTTGTTGTTGCTGTTAAGCACTCTGAGACACTACGTGCATGGAGGGCGCTATATAACTGCAAGTTGTTGTTGTAAACCGTAGAGCACAATTATCATTTTCACGATGTTGTATTGATATACACGGTTTAACAGGCTATTAATGTACATTTTTAAGTCCAACTCATCGCCTCACACTTGATTAACACTCCCACTGGCTGATACTGGTTATTGTCAGAGGAAATTGAAGAGCATGTAAACAGACCAGGAGTGAGAGGAAGAAAGAGCAGGACAGGCAGGAAGAAAAGGTCATTTTTTTGTTTGATTCCCAGCAGGTGTTGCATTAAATCAGGGATCAATTCTTCCATAAAATCTTCATAAATTGGAACCCCTAGAGAGGTAATTCCATTTCCTTTACTTACTGCTTCCCTCCTGAAATAAAACAAAACTGCAGCCCCACGTTTCCATGGCAACCATGAACCCCTAAAGTGTGAAAGATAGCCAAACCACCAGCATTTACCAAGATTGTGTATTTAACAGGCAACCATTAAAATAAATGGAGCAATTGAACTTGGAGGAACCTACCATACTACTTACTTCTTTTAAATGTGGTACAACATATACTGATGAGCTTCACAATCTGTATATCTCACACTCAAACATACACACACATACTGCTTTTAATACCCCACCCCAACTTACCCCTGCTCCAAATATCCAGACCCCAGACATTTAATTGGTAAATAAGTTTTAAAAAGAACACCCCATTGATTTTATAGCTGCTGATTAAGAAAGATCAGTGTCAAGCAATGAAACTTGTAATCACTGCTATTTATTTTGCCAGCATTAATTGTAATGTAAAAGCCTATATGGTAAATGCCTTTTTTATAAACATTATTTCTTATACATTTTCACTAAATGTAGAAAGGTGTGTTCCAACAATTCAAAACATTTTCTAAACGAGGAGTTACAAATTTGTGGTGTTAAAGATTCCATTGCTCAAAGGTAATCCTGCAGTGAGTAGCAGAAACCTTATCATTTAATTCCTCCATTTTGAAGTTGGGTTCCCTGAAGTCAGACGTGGTTACAGACAGGTTTCCCCATGACCTACGCCAAGATGTTTTCTATGAAACCTATTGCGTGCTATTTTTTAGGCTCCATTGCTTAAACATGTTCAACTCTTCGAGCCAAAGACCTACTGGCTCCATTTTGGAAGGACACTACTACAGCAACAACAACAAGATTACACTTGTATAGTGTCTTTCACGTCGGGAGGATGTCCCAAGGTGCTGGACAGTGTACAGCATTTCAGACCCGAGCTGGGGTTGGGGGGGAGAAAGGAGGGAAGGGGAAGGGAGGGTGACCGATGGCATGGTCGAAGAAGAGGGTGTTGAGGCGAGATTTGAAGGAGGCTAAGGAGGGGGCGAGGCAGAGTGAATGGGGGATAGAATTCCAGAACTTGGAGGCAGAGTGGCTGAAGGCTCTCCCCCCAACAGTGAGGTGGGTAGGTAGGGGGATGTGGAGCAGGCCAGAACCAGCTGAGCGGAGGGAGAGGGCGGGTTGGTAGGGGGTTAGGAGGTCGCAGAGGTAGGGTGGGGCGAGGCCATGGAGGACTTTGTAGGTGAGGATCAGGATCTTGAACTGGATCATCTGAAGGACAGGGAGCCAATGGAGTCAGGCGAGAATGGGGAAGTTGGGGTCACAGAGTTTGGTGCGGGAGAGGACACGGGCTGCAGAGTTCTGCATTATCTGCAGCCTGTGGAGGGAGGAGTTGGGAAGGCCAACAAGCAGGGTGTTTGCATAGTCGAGTCTGGAGGTGATGAAAGCATGAACAAGAGTTTCAGCGGCCTGAGGGGTGAGGTCATGGTGGAGTCGAGCGATGTTACGGAGGTGAGGGAAAGCAGAGTGGGTCACGGCTTGGATGTGGGGAAGAAAAGACAGTTGAGGGTTGAGCAAGATTACCTATGTTCCTGACTGGCTTAGTGAGTTGAAGTGTGCAACCATGGAGGTTGATGCTGCCGGAGCCTGAAACTATGAAGATTGCCATGCTTCATCATGGAAAACTTTGCGATTTCCATTACACAGCAAAAGTTACATTTACTTTGAGACTTTCTAACCTCTTTGCTGGTAGGATATTTCCCAACTCAGGAGCACTGAGCCCAATTACGATGCCTCAACACCAATGCTGCTTAGTTAACTCAATAGACTGGGATTCAAACCTACAACTTTCTGATCTACAGGTTCTTATACTGCAACATTTTCATCACTCACTAAGCCATTGGGAATCTCATGTTTTTGCTTTTGTTTGGTTAAAGCAGAACAATTGTATTCAAAATTTGCATGGACATTCACTAAGGCAATTTTATTATTCAGAGGAAATGTTAAATAGAGGTCCCATCTACCTATTCATGTGAGGGTTAAAAATCCTAGGACCTATTTGGAATGAAAAGGGAATTTCTTCCAATGACTTGGCCAATGCACCCCAGTTAAAATTGATTAGTCACTTCATGGCTTTTGATGGGATAGCTGAGTGCAAATTAATTATTATGCTTACCTACAAATATACTATCCCAACACTTTGTAACAATTCATGCTTTGGGATAGTCTGACAACATGATAAGGTGCTATATCAACAACATAAGAGGCTTATGATTGAAATAATATTAACATGATTATTTTGTCCAATTATCACTAATTGCATAACAAAAATTAAAGCAACATACAACTAGTATTTTATAAAATGCTGATATGTTCTACTCTATCAAATAAAACAAATATGTTGCGGTCTTAAAATAAAACTTTTAATTGAATACTTTGAAATGTTTAGAAACTAGCGTTTTTGCCCCAATGTGAATTGTAAGTGGAATGGTTAGAACTGATCTGTGTTCTGACTATTATTCCAGATACAATACATTTGGCAACAGAAAGATCATGACATTAAAAATGGATGAACAATCAAATTGGGGAGTGAACAGAAATTGAAAATGTCTTGAAACCGCCTCATCTCATGTTAGATTTCTCCTCTCTAAATTGCTGCATTCATCATCTGCAGGGGCACAAACATTATTACTGACAGCTCATTTACAGTCTTTGCTTTGATGTTTAGTCCTACTGTTTGTTGTTGCCAAGAAGATGACTATTCCCTACATTGGGGAAATATTCAGTGTTGACAGGTATTCATTCTCTTCTATGAGGTTCACTTCAGTTGCTATACAGACTTTCACATTCCACTTGAGAGCATTAGCCATTCTTGAAAAGGCTTGGACTAACTGTCAATTTTAGTCAGACATCCCATAAACTATGTAAAGCATATGGAATTTTGCTTTTGAACATGGGCAGAAAACATGGGCTTCATCATGAACCTTTGTTCTGCTTATCTGCTTATTGTATCCTTTTGTCATGACCAAATACGATTATAATAATCCTTTCATTTGAAATACCATCTATAACTTCAAATCATTTCAAAAAGGTATTACTTCAAAGGTATTGCTGTAAGTGTAGTAACTGTGCATTTATACATGAACATGACAGCCAATTTGTAACCTGCAATGTCCCACAGACAACCATAAATTGAATAATTTAGTACTTGATATAGTACCTTTCACATTGCCGAGACGTCTCAAAGCACTTCACAGGATAGACTGTAAAGTGAATTGACTGTATATTTTTGTGAGTGAAATGCAGCAGCCAGTTGCATACAGACCTACAAACAGCCATGGAGTGAGTGACCATTTTTATTCTGGGGATTGTTGTCCAGGACACCGAGAGAGACTCCCTTCTCTTTTTGAATATTGCCATGGGATCTTTAACTGAAAAGGTTGATGGGACCTTGGTTTAACCTCTCATCTGACTGATGCACCTCTGACAATACAACATACCCTCAGCGCTGCATTGGAGTGTCATCTTAAAATAGGACAGGCAAGTCCAAACGTGAATCCACAACCTTTTGACTCAGAGGTGAGAGTGCTACCAATGTGCCAGGCTGGCACAAATGAATGACTTTGAAGGAGACTTCCCTTTTCTTTTCATATAGTCACAATGGACCTGTAACATACCCTGAACAGACAGATAGGACACATATTAGTTAAATATCTTATTTGAAGGATGCAACTCCGACCTGGTAGTGATCCCTTAGAACTGGAGTATCAGCCTCCTAGATCTGACTCAATCTAGGGGGCTTGAGGCACAAACTTCTGACCCAACTGAGTTAAGCTGACACCTTGTATTTGAAATTTTATTGAATGGAGTAACAGGATCAATTTCTACATTTGATCTTCTTTCAATCACTACTTTTCTTTAATAACTATCAAGTATAGTATTTTGCAGTTTCTCCTAAATGAGGGTAAAGTATATGCAGACATCCCTGCTTTGCCACATACTGTGATGGAAAGTGACACGGTGGTCAGAACTCAAAGGATGAATCCCAATCAGGAGGAATTGTCAGAAAGTGGCCAGTGAGTGACACACAGTCCATTAGGTCACTGCTGAACCTCACTACCTTTCTTAACAGCTTCCAACCTCAAGTCAATATAAAGTGTTAGAAATGTTCAAGAAATAGTGTATCTGTAAAATAAAATCCTGCACCCAATTAGATTCTCCCGATTAAATTGCAGCCCATGTCCACTTGTGGCAAAGTGGACATGTGGATAATTGGTTGTATAATCCACACTGAGGTTCAGACCACTCTACGATAGTTTCATGATTCCTGTATAACTGAGTCATCAAGTTTTACAAAACCCACTCAGGTTTGCTCATCATGCATAAATTATCCCTGGTAACAATGGAGTTATCAAAGTTGACAGTGAAGATTTCAGCCATCATAAAAAAAGAACAATTTTGGCAACTATGACATATTGGTCTGATGTAGTTTGCACTACAATGCTGAGACAAGCAAGACCGGAACACTTAAATACAAAACATACAAGAACAATGTTACCTCAAGGAACTAGAGAAAAACAGCCTTTCAAAACATCAACATTTCAAACAAAGTTATTCAACATAAATGCACATAAATAATGCATATTGCAGTGTGAGTACAGCATATTGCTGTATCAGCTAAAGAGAGTAAGGCATTTCACAATAAATGTGATCCCAGTGGACTCCAAAATAAGTTTTCAGACCGTACGTTTGACATGCTGCTGAACCCATTTTATATTTAAAAAANCTTTGACCAAAAAATGATTAGCAAATGTGTAGAGACAAATGCATTTAAAGAATAATATAATAATCCTTGCATTTGATATAGTGCTTTTCACATTTCTAGACGTCTCAAAGTGCTTTACAGAAAATACTGTAAAGTGAATTGACTGTATATTTGTGGGTGAAACGCGGCAGCCAATTGCGCACAGCAGTGGCCCACAAACAGTCGTGGATTGAAGTGACCAATTTATTATCGTTTTTTTTTCTTGAGGGATTATTATTAGGTGTGTGGAGTAAGGAAATGTCCTGACGGGAATCAAACCCAGATCTCTTGCTTGAGAGGCGAGTGCTCTAACCACTGAGCTACAGTACTCCACAAGAAATAGCCAAGACTAAATGAAAATGTGGAAAAAGGTAAGAAAACATGCAGAAGATGGACTGAAGTTACAACGTGAACAATAGTGGTCCTTCAACCCACTTATAATGATCCTGTGTATATAATGAGGAGACTCAAGGGCAGGATAGCAATGAGACCCCCAAGTCTAAGTAGAATCAGTTGAAGTGGTACACTTCTGGAAAATGCATCATCAGCAAAATTCAGATTTCACAGAAGACCATTAAATCTTTAGACTTTAATTACAGGCAAATTAATTATTATCTTGCAGTATTTACCGCAATAACTTAAGTTCAAATTCACCAACAAAATACAAATTAATTAATCTCAGTGCTGTCGTGGGAAGTTGACTGTTGTAGATTAGCAGCTGGATTTGACTTTGTAATGAAGTGTCATTGAAATTTAAGGTAAAGTATTGTGTAAAGTATTTAAGAGACCATTTGAAGTGACAAGATTCTGTATCAACTGCAAGGATCAGTATCATACAAGCTACCGTGTAAATGGCAGTCAGCCAGGCCCAAACAGTATTTCATTTAGTTTTAGAAACTTCAAACTATAATGTTATGACAACTCTTGTCATATTGTTATACATGACAAGTATATTCCAGCTGCCTATAAATACATAGTAACTATACTTGACAGCATTCACCAGTGAAGCACTTGAGATGTTTTGTTTTAGGCACTGTATCAGATACAAGGATAATTATTATATGATTTTTCTCTCTTAATCCAAATATTTCCCTTATCTTTCTATGATGTAATATTTTTGTACGTGAAGGATTTATTAAAAAGTATACGTTTTCAATACAAATTTGAACTCTTTTGATGCTTTTACAGCTTTCTGCCTATTTACTTTTAAAGCCCACTGTGCCTGCGCATTATGAACAACAGTGCAGTTTATTTTCCCTCTGTATTCTGCTTGTTTGAGTCCCAAACAAGGAGAATCGATTTTTCATTACGTGAGGTGATGACATGACCGTACATTACTTATGGCTCAAGTAAAAGTAGGCTTCAAACTTTTCCCTTCAATTATTCACACTAGCTCATCACCTGTTATTGCTGTTTGCAAACTGACTTACAAAACTCTGATTTAAGGTTTCTAAATAATTGTGCCTTTCACATCAGGAGGTGCTTTCTTAAAGCACTTCATAGGATATACCATAAAATGTAGTAACTGTGCATTTTATAAATGAATATTGAGTTTCTGCTCGAGTTTGGGAGTTTAGCACAAGACTGAACGGCCTGTAATTCAACATCTTTAAGAATGCATTAAACATTTAAACCAGAAAAATGAGATTTTTTTTTTACATTTTGCCTTTCTTTTCCAAGTCACAACAGCTTAGCGTACGAACAATATATTTTCCATTAGTAAAAGGTGTGATCACAATAACATTAAAACTGAAAAACTGTTTTAGTTGTTCTTCAATTTATGCTCCAGGCAGGGCGAAACCTTGGGCAAGTTTCCTTACTCCACACGCCTAATAATAATCCCTCCAAAAAACAAAAACAATCATTAAATTGGTCATTTTCAATCTATGACTGTTTGTGGGACATTGCTGTGCGCAATTGGCTGCCGCGTTCGCCCACAAATATACAGTCAACTCACTTTACAGTATATTCTGTGAAGCGCTTTGGGACGTCCTCCCGACGTGAAAAGCACTATATCAAATGCAAGGATTATTATTATTATTATTATGTGTTTAATGTGCATGAGGAGGACGTCATGCACTGATAAAGTTATAAATCAGTAGACTATGTGACAATTTCAGACATACAGATCTTTCAAAGATACTGGTTTAAAAAAAATGACCAGGAAGAATAGAATAGCTTGCAATTTGTAAACAAAACACACACATGTAATTATCACAACCATTTTACTGTACTCACTGCAAATGTATTCGGAACTGCACCACACTGAAGAATGCTGCCAAAATATAATACTACTGTACTGTAAGACTGAGCTTTCTTTGTGTTAGTCTATTTTATCATACATAGATTTGGCTGCGCTCCTTGTTGATTTATCAGTGTTGTTACTCTGGTGCTGCTGCCTCAGAGAATTTAAAGTCTGGAATTTGAGATTTGCAATGTGTTCCATTGTTGCTGATGACAGAGTCGCTGGGGGAAGAGATTGCAGCTTCCGGTGTCTGGGGATTACTTGAACAATCTCATTGGGGGAATAACCAGCTGACAGAAAAACTGGCTAAACCTCAATGAAAGATTGTTACTGATGGCCAACTTCACCAATTACTATGAGCTGCTGAGGTTAACGGTCAGACATTTACTCTCTATGGCCAATAATTGAATTAATGACAATTTATGACCAATTTAGGGAAAATAGTGCTTGCACAATCATTACTAACAATCTAAGAAAAGGAGACACTTTTTAAGCCTCACTCTGGGTGCGTTAAAAAAAGAGGGAAGAGTATTTTCTCCAAGCTTTGTTTCCTTTTCAAATTAATCACAATTAAAAAAAAGTGTTTGCACCTCCACAGCACTCACGCCACAGATGCCTAACTTAGTCATTAACTGGTTGCCACAGATGCCTAAATTCGTCATTACTCTTCAAAGTAACTCAATGTGTGAAGTACTTTGAAATACCTCATTGTGATAAGGTGCAACATAATGCAATTGCTATAACAACTAAGAGGAGTTCCCCTTCCTCATTTCTACACAGAATTGTCCCATCTTATTCTAAAATTCCTCGGAATAATAGTAATAATAATAATCCTTGCATTTGATATAGCGCTTTTCATGTCGGAAGGACGTCCCAAAGCGCTTCACAGAACACACTATAAAGTGAATTGACTGTAAATTTGTGGGCGAATGCGGCAGCCAATTGCGCACAGGGATTATTATTCCCTTATAATAATCCCACCAAAACCAAAAGCAATAATAAATTGGTCATTTTCAATCTACGACTCTTTGTGGGACATTGCTGTGCGCAATTGGCTGCCGCGTTCGCCCACAAATATACAGTCAATTCACTTTACAGTGTGTTCTGTGAAGCGCTTTGGGACGTCCTCCCGACGTGAAAAGCGCTATATCAAATGCAAGGATTATTATTATTATTATTCAGCAAATGGAATACCTGTTAATTGAATTGATCCTCGTCAATGTCACTGATTTAAACCTTAGTAGGACATGCATTATCCACCAAACAATTATCTGAGATGGCTGGCTTGTGTAAATTCTATCACCTTTCGCATAGCCTGTCTGAGGAAATGTTCCTCTCATCACCAAATGCCCTTTTCTACATTATCATCAATATTTCAAACGTCCCAGAACTATCATGTGGAGTTACATGAAATACCAATTAGACACATTATTCGATTTAAATGTATTTGAAAATATTTCAATTAATTAAAAACCTACACTCATAAAATGGTAGGTTTTATTGTAGTAATATTAACATGCTACAGTAGAATATGAATAAATATTATACAGCATGTTAATATACTTATTTTCTGAATAACAACACAGTAAGATTCTTTCCATTACGCATTTAGTCATTCAATTGCCATATTTTTTTTATTAACACACATTAACTTCTATTATTAGCTTAATTAACTAAATGCCATTACTTGGTGTGTCCTTGTTATTTGTATAATGCCCTCTAACCATATACAGCTACATTAATAACCTTTTCATATTTCACTGGCAATGTACTATATGACTAGAATTGTACAATGAGTGAAACCAACTGGGCATTCTAAGTCAAGTTAGCTTAGCAGTTGCAAGTACTCAAGATCACAAGAAAGGTTCAGAAGAAGGCGGCTTGCGATTCATTTGATCTCTCTTCCAGAACACCCATCCTACTATCCTCGTATCACAGCATTGTTTTGTCTTAATGATTCCAATGATCTGGTCTCAACTACCTTTCCCTGTAAACAACCACTCTCCCTGGTACTCTTCCTTCAACTCTTGCCTTTTGATCAGAAGGTTGTGGTTTCAAGTTCTAGCTCAGGTCTTTAAGATCACAGCTTAAGCTGACATAACAGGGTACCACTGAAAACACTAAACCTAGATCATGTCTGCGTGTTCAGGTGAATGTAAAGATCCCCATAGCAGTATTCAAAAAGAGAAAGGAGTTTCTCCTAGTGTCTTGACAAACAATCTTCCAGGTAAAAATTAATCTTATTTCTTGGCTGTTGCAGTTGCTTGCAAATAATCAATCACAACACACGACAGCAAATATTTGTGAAGCGCTTCTGAGTTACTTTGATATTATGCGTACTATAAAAATCTGTGCGTTTTTCTTATATTAACAATAAATTTGCATTTGATATCATACCTTGCACATTGGGAGGATATCTCAAGATGCTTTGCAAAATGTACTGTAAAAAGTGGAGCAAATTATATTTTGTGAACAATCGAGACAGACAGTTTGCCACTGCATTGTCCCCCAAAGAGTCCCGTAGCTCAGTGGTTAGAGCACTCGCTTTGCAAGCGAGAGACCTGAGTTCAATTCCAGGCAGGGCGAAACCTTGGGCAAGTTTCCTTACTCCACACGCCTAATAATAATCCCTCCAAAAACAAAACAATAATAAATTGGTCATTTTCAATCTACGACTGTTTGTGGGACATTGCTGTGCGTAATTGGCTGCCGTGTTCGCCCACAAATATACAGTCAATTCACTTTGCAGTGTGTTCTGTGAAGCGCTTTGGGACGTCCTCCCGACGTGAAAAGCGCTATATCAAATGCAAGGATTGTTATTATTATTATTGAAGAGCCATGACGTGAATAACCAATTTTAGTCGGGGTGTGGGTGGGGGGGGGTGGTTGTTGGCCAGGACACTGGGAAAAGCTCCCTTTAACATTGACATGGACCAGTAGTTTAACATCTCATCGGATGGACGACACCTCCATCAATGGAGCACTGCATTGGAGGGTCCAGCCCAGACAATATCAAATCCAAGTCTCTGATTTTCTATTGAAATAATTGATTATATTTACAAAAAGCTATATAAATAAAGAACTGCAAGTATTATCTGAATGGAACACAACAGGTATAGTTAGTATATTATAAGTGAGAACATTTTACAGGATTATGCTAGGTAAATAAATGGGTGAGATTGCCACATGCACATTATAGTTCATTACATAAAACACCCTATCCTTTATTGCAAAGATTGAAGTTCTTTTATACATTTAAAATTGCCATAATTAGTATGTTAGCAGTTTCAACATATTAATTAATTACGCCAATCAGACATAATTTCAACAAGCAAATTAGTCTAATTGAAAAATTAACTGCCTGTCACAACTCCCAAACTATAGGCTGTGTCACACTTTTGAAAGAGTACAACTAATGCTAATCTTGATAGGATGATAATAGTTTATAAACTGTTTAAATAGAAGGAAGGAACAAATAGATAATAAGTATAGCAGAATCACACTGTCTGAATAATAAGTCCACTGGGCGATAAACACTGTGTTATATGTACTGTTCAATTAATAACATGCCACTTTGCACTTATTTCTTAGAATAATTTAATTACCAATGGTAGGTTAAACCGTCCAATGGGATACTAAATGGAACCAAGCAAACTAATTAGCTTATAAGCTTAACATAAAGCACTTGAACTTCATTAATGACTCTGACTTATTTCGCATTGGCAGTGATCGGAACAAGACTGCTTAAGTAACTCCATGAAAGAACACAATGCATTTTCTGTAACAAAATTTAGTGCGAGAATTCATTGAGAGAAAAATATTAGAGACTCAAAATGCGTTCACCTGCAGCAAATAGGCTTCAAATAGATGCACTGACTAACCAACAGTAGATAACATATGAAAATAAATAGAAGATAGAGAGGTTTAATGACCTCAAAAAGGTGATCAGACTGAACAAGGCTCCAGAGTAATGATCTGAAAAGCAAATGTGGAGATGTGTCAAAGCTTTCTCACTACAGCATTTAAAATGACTGTATTTTTTAATCTTCTGAGTGAAGGGAACTGAAGAGAGTGGATGTATCAAATTCTCTTATTTAAATAGGTTTCTGATGCAATTATGTTAACATCCTGTTTTAGAGCTTCAACCAAATGTATGGAGACGAATACATTATGTTCAAGCAGAATCCATAAACTTGTTGAAAATGTATTTAGATAAACGCTTGAAAAAAGAATATTAAAAGATATAGGGTGTGAGCAGCAGGGTGGAATGGATTAGTAGCTCATGTCAAGGAAAACACTAGTGCATACTTGAGGGATGAATGCTCCATGCCTGTGTGCTGCCGTATTCCAATGTTCCTACTGCCAATAATTGCCGATGTCTAAGGATATATATATTTCATTTTGACCTGCAAAATCCTTCTTCAATACCTTGTACAGGTAAAGTCTAATTGAAAAATTAACAAAACTGCTTCAGATGATCTGTATAGATAACGTATGGTGAATCTCTCAGAAAGTGCAATTGTTATGTCTGAAGAATATGATAACAGGGTGAAAGAAGTGAAATAGAGGTTGGACACTATAGACAATGTTGAAGCTCATTCAATGATGTGGGGCATTAAACTTAGCAAAATAAAAAACCTTGCGAATACAACATCACTTACAGCAGCTGTCACAGAGACATCACAAAACAACCAAATAGCTTCTTGTCATAACCCAATACAGGAGGCCTGTAGCTCAGTGGTTAGAGCATTTGCCTCGCAAGTGAGAGACCTTGGTTCAATTCCCAGCAGGGCGAAACCTTGGGCAAGTTCCCTTACTCCACACACCTGATAATAATCCCTCAAGAAAAAAATAAAATAATTTGGGCACTCAATCAATGTCTATGTGGAGTCCTGTAGCTCAGCGTGGAGTCCTGTAGCTCAGTGGTTAGAGCACTCGCTTTGCAAGTGAGAGACCTGAGTTCAATTCCAGGCAGGGCGAAACCTTGGGCAAGTTTCCTTACTCCACACGCCTAATAATAATCCCTCCAAAAAACCAAAACAATAATTAAATTGGTCATTTTCAATCTACGACTGTTTGTGGGGCATTGCTGTGCGCAATTGGCTGCCGCGTTCGCCCACAAAAAAAAATATACAGTCAATTCACTTTACAGTGTGTTCTGTGAAGCGCTTTGGGACGTCCTCCTGACGTGAAAAGCGCTATATCAAATGCAAGGATTATTATTATTATTCTTATGTGTGGGACACTGCTGTGGGCAATTGGCTGCCGAGTTTCATCCACAAAATATACAGTCAATTCACTTTACAGTATATTCTGTGAAGCGCTTTGAGACATCTAGAAGTCGTGAAAAGCACTATATCAAATGCAAGGATTATTATTATTATTACAACAGAAATAGGAGTCAAAAGTTGGTCTTGAACTCACCCCCACCCCAACTCTACATCATAAGACTGCAAGAGCCAGAAAAGCACCTCAAATGAACAGGGTCCTAAAAAAGTGGTGCTCTTGTGTAGGTTGTACTGAAGCAAATATTTTGACTTTGTGCCACACTATCCATGTGGCTTGGTAGTTGGCTGTAGTTCATCAGTCTGCTGTCTACACTGCAGTTTCACCACTTGCTGCTCTTTACACAGCTCAGGGATGTCACCAGTCACGACTATTTGGAGACCTCTAATGGCCCATCTTTTGGAAAATAATGTTAGGAGCGAGAGTCATGATCAGGAAGAGTCATACTGCCTGCAAGGCCATTTGAACACATTTATTTTAGATTTTATTTTTCAGGATAACATATCAAAATAGGTTAATTATTTAACCCCAAGTGACTGTTTCTCACTTGCAGTGACTGCTAGTTGACAGGTTTGATATTGCTGTTGCAGCCTCATAAACTATTCTCCAATCCTGATCCTGTATTGTTGAACCTGGCAAGTCTGTGAACCTGGCGGGTCTGTGTGCCGATGCTTGGTCCCAAGTGGGTGAAAACCTGCTGGTCAGTTTACTTTAAAATTAGGTGTACCTCTGAATAATTGGTTTAATCAAAATTTACTCCATGGGCAGAAATGGATTATGCCTTTGATGAATTAATTTCAATAGGTGAAATGCAAACGAGGAGGAAAGGAGGGGTGGTGCTCTTGTAGAGTATGAATACTGACATGATCTAGTTTGGCCAGATTTCCATACTATATCAATCTATGTAATAGTATATAGATATATATATAGTCATCACACTAATGGCAAAATGACCATTTTGCTATTAATCCTTTGCTACTGCAGAAGGAATGATCCACCCATATTAATTCAATATTGAATTTTAAAACTTTAATTCAGAACCTGAAGCAAGTTAGTTGATGAAGTGAATATTTACATTTTCTTCACAGGTCAGGATCACTTTAATATGTTTTCAGCCTTTGTTTGAGTTGATTGCTTTGAAAATTTTTGCCAACATTTCACTTTTCATGATCATTACTCATTTTAAAGGCAAGTTACACTAGAACTTCACTTTTTCACAGTCATTTAAAGAGATGGTGCACTACACACTTCTAAAGTAAGATAAATGTAATATAGCCAGGTGGGAAGTGTTTGTGCTGTACTGAATAGAGCATCTGCTATAAGCCTGTTGGGAAGCACCACTGGGTTTGGAGGAGGGGGAGGTCAACAACAACAAGAATCCATTTGTATAGCGGGTGGCCGATGGCATGGTCGAAGAGAAGGGTCTTGAGGTGAGACTCTTTGGAGCTGGACTGTCACAAGAGCTGGACTGATCACTTCAATCCACGACTTGGTCACTTCAATCCAAACTGGTCACTTCAATCCACAACTGTTTGTGGGACATTGCTGTGCGCAATTGGCTGCCACATTTCACCCACAAATATACAGTCAATTCACTTTACAGTCTATTCTGTGAAGCGCTTTGAGACGTCTAGAAGACATGAAAAGCGCTATATCAAATGCAAGGATTATTATTATTTATTACAAGGGTGAAATGCTTGGCAACAGAGTGTCGGAATCAAGTTAATCCTCTATGGTGGTCTTGGTCGTCTATTTCCTGATCCAGCAGTATTCCAAGGCACTGCTGATGACAGCCCAGCCAGCTTGGCTCATCGGCAGGACTTGGAAGAGCAGACCAGGAGACTTGGAAGAATCTCTGGGGGCAGGGACCCTTTCCACTCAGCTCCTGTTAGCCCTACAAGCCAAAGGCCCCAAAGGATAGGGTGGTCCTAGTTCGACAAACAGCGGGAAAGCTCGCCAGATAGTACTCTCAATAGTAAGCTATATGGTTTTAACTGGTTCGACTCCAGTAGTACCCCAATGCACATTCTGGGGTACTAATTCTTTGTCTCTTGCCTAGTACTCTCCGGAATTAGGCAAGCAGGATCCTTCCTCCAGGGAGGGAGTGTGCATTCCATTCCAATACACAGGAATTTCCATGTATAAGCAGGATGCATGGAACTCTGTTTGGTTTGGATACTGTTAAGCATGGTGATGGGTTTCCACATGTCAGATATCCAGCTGACCAAAAAAAAATTAATTGTACAAATACGAACATCTTAGATCAAATATTATGAAGAGAGAGAGGAAAAAAAAGACTGCTGGATCTTCCTGTTTTCCTGCTTGTTGTAGCTATGCTTTGGCTAAGCCAGTCAACCCCAGAACCATATTCACATTTTTATTGAAAAATGGTCATTTCAAGGAATTTCTGTTAGACCATAACCAGGTTAATGATTTTCTCTCCAGAATCTTTCACATTTTCATCATTCAGGACTGGGACCACTGGAGCCTGAAAGCTAAAATTCAATGACTCAACCCAACATCATAAAAAATGACCAGAATAATATGACGCCTTTGAATCTGGCAGATGTTAGAATTTACACTTTTTGTATAATGTTAGAATCATAATAGATGTTGCGAACGGGTTAACTTTTAAGTTAAGTGTGGGGGGCAACTGGACTGACACTCATGATTAACACTCAAGAGCAACAAAAGGCAACCCTCAAGAATAGCAGCTAATGAGCAAGTTGCTTAAACTAGAGGGCCTTGGTACCATCCCGGGATACTGATAAGGAATAACCAGTCACTTAAAAGGAATGTACTAATGATCCCACCTAACAAAATAACAAGCATCAGATAACAGGGATCTTAAGGACAATGTGTATGTGTGCTGAGGCACGTACACCCTATGAGGTGTTCATGTGAACCCGGCATGATTCGACCAGGTGATCTAATGTCCGCACCATAATTGGACGAACATCGGTATAAGAGTTCCGATAACTTTGTGTACGGGGCCGTCCCGGGTCGTGGAGACAAGGATACAGGAGATGGGGCCATCCCGGGCTGCAGAGACAAGGGTATGGAGATGGAAGACTGAGAGCTGGAAACACTAACACTGAGAATATCAGATGGAAGATTGAAAGCTGTAAGCAAGAAGACTGAAAGCATGAAGAATCAAGCTTGTGTGCCGTAAAAACAAAGTGTTGAACTTGAGATATCTACGGTGGTATTGTTCTGTTATAAGATCTGTTGATTGTACCGGCCTTTGGTCTGACCCATCGGATATTGGGGAATAACAAACGAATAATAATAAAAGTCTGATATCTGGTTAAAGGAATTAGCGTTATTTCCTTACAGATTTGGCTGATTTTATTTTCTAACACAGATACACTGGTCTCATCAAGGCAAAGGTTTGCTTCCTCTGTGGAGCATTGATGAGTATTCCTGTTTGCAAATATTTCCTTCTTGTTTTGATTAATTAAAACTGTCAGATATTGATCTGGTCATATTGATGGCTTTGCTCATTGCTCTTCTTGCTTTTGATTAGCATTTGGATTTGGGTGGTGGGAGCAGAAATCAGAAAACAATTTTAACGTTACAATAGTTAGGAATAGAAAAACAGATTCAGCAAAATGATTAAAAAAGGACACAGCGTGAATGAAAAGAAAACAGATAAAATAGGAAGAAAAAAAGGAGATAACAGGAAACACAAACTAAACCTTTGCAATATCAGGGTCTGTTTGTGTGTCATAGTTGTTAGAAAATAAAATCAGCCAAATCTGTATCCCCCTCCCCCTGGCTCGGCCCCGGGATCCGTTACTGTGAAGCGCTCTGAGACGCTGTCCGGCGTGGAGGGCGCTATATAAATCCAAGTCGTTGTTGTTGCATTTGATATAGCGTCTTATCACATCCTCAAGTTGTCTCAAAGCTCTTCACAGAATGTGTTCACTGTAAAGTGAATTGACTGTATATTGTGTGGGTGGAATGCAGCAGCCAATTTAGCACAGCAGTATCCCACAAATTTTTGATTTGTGAAACGATGCTTTATTCTGTGTCTTTAAAGCAAGAAATGTGCTTTTTACTTCAGTGAGATCTTTCCACCATTCGTCATGGCAGAATGTTTACAAGCAGTGGATAAATCAATATATTTTCAACTTAGATGCATCTTTCCTGCATTTACGATCATGTAAAATGTATTGTCAGTGAAATTCTGCTGCAACGTTAACAAGAATTAAATATGCATCAGTGGTATCTGCCCCCCTCCCCCTTTTTTTTTTACAAATGCTTTATGTCATCATTTTACCCCTGCATTGGGAAGCTGTTACAACTGTAGGAACAACAACATCAAAAAGATTCCATTTATAGAGCGCCTTTCACGTCGGGAGGACGACCCAAGGCGCTGGACAGTTGGGTCAGGACCCGAGCAGGGGGTAAATGGTCAGGGTGAGGGGAGGGAAGGGAGGGAGCGAGGAGCGGGTAGAGAGTCGAGAGGGGAGCTGAAGGCACGGTCAAAGAGAAAGGTCTTGAGACCGGCCTTGAAGGAGGAAAGGGAGGAGGCAAGGCGAAGGCACTGGGGGATGGAGTTCCAGAGCCTTGGGGCTGAGAGGCTGAAGGCCCGACCACCGATGGTAGGGCGGTTGGGGCGGGGGATGTGGAGCAGACCGGAGCCAGAGGAACGGAGGGTACGGGCAGGTAGGTAGGGGGATAGTAGGTCAGAGAGGTAGGAGGGAGCAAGGCCGTGAATGGCCTTGTAGGTGAGGATGAGGATCTTGAAATCGATCCTCTGGGGGATGGGGAGCCAGTGGAGGCGAGCGAGGGTGGGAGTGATGTGGTCGCGAAGCCTGGTGCGGGACAGTACACGAGCTGCAGAGTTCTCAATGACCTGCAGTGTGGAGGGAGGTGCCGGGAAGGCCGGCGAGGAGAGAGTTCCCATAGTCCAGCATTGAGGTGATAAAGGCGTGGACCAGAGTTTCAGCAGCGTGAGGGCTGAGGTAGTGCCGTAGTCTGGCGATATTCCAGAGGTGATGGAAGGCGGTGCCAGTTGTGGTGCGGATATGAGGAAGAAAGGACAACTCAGGGTCGAACAAAACCCCGAGGTTCCTGACTGGCTTTGAGAGGTTGAGAGCGCAGCCTTGGATGCTGATGCTGTCAGCGCCTGAGGTGCGGAGGCGCTGACATAAGCCAATCAGGAGGGCCTCAGTTTTGCGCACGTTGAGCTGAAGAAAGTTGCTCTCGTCTAAGACTCGATGTCGGACAGGCAGCTGTCAGGACATCGGTGGTCGTGGAGTTGAGGTTAGAGGAGGAAAGGTAGAGTTGGGTGTCATCCGCATACATGTGGAAGTTAACCCCATGTCTGCGGATGATGTCACCAAGGTGGAGCATATAGAGGGTGAAGAGGAGGGGACCGAGGACAGAGTCCTGAGGGACACCACACGAGACAGTGCGGGGGCTGGAGGAAAAGCTGTTTGTGGAAACAAAATGAAGACGGTGGGAGAGGTACGACCTAAACCACTCAAGGACAGGGCCTTGAAGGTTGAGGTGGGAGGACAAGCGGTGGAGGAGGATAATGTGGTCGACCGTATCGAATGCTGCCAATAGGTTGAGGAGGACGAGGAGACAGAGGGAGCCCTGGTCGTAGATGGTCAAGATGTCATTGGTGACCTTGACCAGGGCGGTTTCTGTGCTATGGGCAGCACGGAAACCCGACTGAAGGGGTTCAAATAATGCATGGGTGGAGAGGAAAGAGCGCAGCTGGGAGGCGACAACTCTTTCAAGGGAGGGTTTTTTCAAAGTGGGAGTGATGATGGCAGTTTTTAGGTGAATGGGAACAGAGCCAGAGGAGAAGGACAGGTTGTTGATGTCTGTGATATGTGGGGCAAGGAGGTGGAGCTGAGAGATAAGGAGTGGAGTGGGGATGGGGTCAAGGGAGCAGGTGGTTGGTTTCAGGGTTAGGATGAGTTTGGTGACAGAGGGTGGGGAAACGGGTACGAAGGTGTGTAGGGGAGGATGGGTAGGATTCGGAGTGCGGGAGGGAAGAGGTGGGGGTGGGTGGAAATTGGAGGGGGAGTGACTGTGGAGCGGATTCCCTTGATTTTGGATTCAAGGAAATCCAGCATCTCCTCGCAGTGAAGGTTGGAGGAGATGACCTGCGCGGAGTGGCGGTGGGGACGGAGGAGTCGGGATGTGGTAGAAAACAGAAGCCTGGGGTTGTTCTTCGCCTCCAGGATTATCCTGGAGTAGAAGGACGACTTGGCTGAGGCTAGAGTGGAGCGGTAGATTTTGAGGAGGTCCAGCCAAATTTGTCGGTGGACCGTTAGTCCAGATTTGAGGCAGGTGTGTTCAGCGGCCCGCACCTGGCTCTTCAGTGAATGGAGGTGGGTGGTGAACCAGGGGGAGGAGCGAGAGTAGGAGACAGTACGGGAGGTGATGGGGGCAAGAGTGTCAAGTGTGGAGGAGAGGGTGTTGTGGAGGAGGGTGAGAGGAGAAGAGGGATCAGTGCAGGTTGAAGGCCAGAGGGAGAGGAGTTCAGAGGACTCTAAGGCAGCGGTTAGGGATTGTGGGGCTAACTTCTTCCAGGGGTGGTAGAAGATGGTGGTGGGTCTGGTGGAGGTGGGGAGGGGGGTGGAGGTGGTGAAGGAGATGAAATGGTGATTGGAGACGGCCTTGTCGGTGATGGTGACATCCGAGACACTGAGGCCCTGCTGAGGAAAACCATTGCAACTGTGGGAAGCACCACTGTTGAATTTGTTCCTGTTATTTGTTTCGCCCACAAAATATACAGTCAATTCACTTTCCAGTATATTCTGTGAAGCGCTTTGAGAAGTCTCAAAGATATGGTAAGGCGCTGTATCAAATGCCAGGATTATTATATTCCAGCAGGAATGATGTATATTCCAGCAGGAATAGTGTATAGAGAAACTGCGGTTAAATTATTCCTCCCTAAACCAAGGGTAATAGGCCCTTACGGTATTCTTACTACTTCCCTGACAAGATCAGATCACTCCCTATAAAACAGGGTCAAAGCAGAAACGTTCCTAGTCTATAACTCAATTTAGCTCTAGGTAATGGTTTTACCAATTTAGCCATCAAAGACAAGTTCAATATTACTGTAACAAATTTGCTTTTACATCTTATTCTCTATCTGTCAAAGGAAGTGTTAGGGACAAGTCAAAACAAATCCTGTGTAAGCTAGCTAGAGCAAAAAAAAACAAATGAAACATGAGCTTCGAAAACAATTTCTGCTGAGATAAGGTATCTTTCGAAGGCACAAAAAAGCATGAGATACATACTTGTGGCAATATAATGACACAATTTTATGATTTGCAAATGTTTGATATATCCTGCTCAAATCAACAACTAGCTATCTAAAGCTAAGAGCATCCTTATTCTGTTAACATGCAGAATAATTTTGTGGGTCTTTTAGATACATGATAACATTACAAGGGAGATTGCTAAGATAAATGTGTCCAAAAATCAAACGGCATTTACTCTATTTTATAAATACTTACAACTCATCTACACAATCATGGTTCTTTTAAGATGTTAATTCACAAATACTAATGACAAATATCTGTACAGAAAGAAAACATTATTTATTCAGACAAGACTGGCTTATAAAAATAATTGATCAGCTGTATTCAAGCATTATTAATTACATAATAGTCCTTGCATTATATTACCTTATCAAGTTGTCAAAACAATTCAAAGCATTTCACTTGATTTTACCTGAGATTCTAGTGACGATGTAGGTCAACTCAGCTGCCAATGGAATTTGGGAAATGGATGTACAAAACAGATGTGCGGAGGGACTTCCTGTATACTTCCTCTGCAACCTCTACAAGTCCTACTCACCTGCCCACTTCCTCTGCTCAGCAGGAACCAGGTCATCCATTCCATGCCCCTCATCCCATATCCCCTCACTCCCACCCCCAACTCTGGAGAAGCTGAGGAAAAACTGTTGAAAGAGACAAAGTGGAGACATTAGTATAGTTAAGAGTGAAACCGGGAGAGGACAGAACAATGAAGCTAGAGCTGAGAGGAAAGGCAGTTGAGAGGATAGAATGGTCCCCAGTGTTGAAGGCAACAGAGAGATCAAGATGAACAAGAAGACAGAGCCCTGGTCACAGATGGAGAGTATGTTGTTGGTGCCTTTCACTGGTGCAGGGCAGAAATCAGATTGGAGGGATTTGTGCAGAGCGATTGCTGGGAAAAGAAAGTGTTTAACTAGGAAGCAATAAGTTGTTCTCGTTCCTTTGATAGGAAAGGCAGGTTTGAAATGGCTTGGTAGTCAGGGAACAAGAATGGGTCAATGGAAGTTTTTTTGAAGAAAGGGGTGAGGACTGTGCCGGTGGATGCAGAGAGATTACTGATGTCCGTTAAGTGGATGGGGGGGAGAGATTAAAGGAGGTGGAACTAGAACATCAGGAGAGGGATGGGGATAGGATCGAGGGAACACATTGTAGGTTACATATGGGAGATGAAGGAGGAAAAGGATAAAGAAGAAACTGGGTCGAAAGTGAAGAGGGAGGGATGGAAGGAAGGCAGAGGGGCTAATGGGTGGCAGTGGCAACAAAGCAGATCCTCCCAATTTTGAACATAAGAAAGTGCATTGCATTTGGAATACAAACTACAAAAGCAGGCATGGGTCTTGGAAGTATAAACTGCTGAAAGAGTCCGTACCACTTAATTTACTAGTTTTGCAGGGATTCTGAAGTTCTGCACATCTGGCTAATTAGTCAGTAACTATTGAGAGTTCTGCCTCACAGCCGAAATTGATTTAATTCACGAGCCAAAGGAATACCTAAGCTACAGGGCCCGCAATTAGTCAGTGTGGAGGGTTTGTTTTCCTTAATTAAATAGAAGTCATGATTCTATTCCCAAATATGATTTAACTAAAACACCTGCCCACATAAAAAGACACCTACATTAAAAAAAATTACCTCTAGCCATGTGTGCCAGAACGTTGGATTTAACTGACACAGCAGTGATACAAAAAGATTGTTAAACAGTAGTGAATTTACATTGCTTGAAAATTTATAATCCATTTTAAAATCCACTGACGGAAGCCATTTCTACTCCCAGACTACATGTTATGCAAATTAATCCCAAATTCAGACCACCCTTTCCTTTCTTAACACAAGTACACTTGTCCCAAATATTTTATTATTTATTCCCTAAGGTAAAGTAGTTTGCATAACTTTTATAATTAAACATTCAAAGTAAGTCTCTTGCATTAGTTATTTCATGCTGAAGTGCCTTATAGTGGGCTTTATTTCACTTAAATTAAGTCTATAAAGGGATTGTTATAGTGCAATATGTAATTTCATTCAGGAGATGCAAATTTAGAACAACATTTTAGACCAGACTTTTTGCTGCTGTTACTATGTTAGGTTGTTCCTGAGATGTACACAATATGTAGAACTAGAGCCATCATCTTAATTTGTTACTTTACTTATTGTGGTGCTACTTTGCTGACTCACTGTCCAATTAAACAGGAGATACAGCACAGAAACCAGCCATTCAGCCCAAATAGTCTTTGCCAGTTTGCATGCTCCACGTAAACCCCCACCCATCCTAATATACAAGAGAACAGGAATAGGTACAGGAATAGAAATGGTGTTTATAGAATCAACTATTCATATTCATCCCAACCAAAGAATGCACCAGGTAAAGGATAATTATCTTAAATTGATCAAACTCACAAAAGAGACAGTTCTAGAGCAATGGCAGTCAAACTTATCCTCTGGTCTGACTCTGTGCTCTCATACTCTCAGCCTATCCTGATTGACTAGTGACCATGTTAGGCCCTGCTTGTTGGCAGCCGTCTTAGTTTTCTTTGCCTGACCAGGACTTCATGGCTTTGCAAAAACTGTTGACAAAGAGATTGCTGGAACAGCAGTCATCTTGGGTCAAAACCTTTGGTTTTATGTTGCTGGCTGGAGTACTACAATATTATGTACAGATCCACAAATTCATACCTCGCCAACAATCCCCCTAAAATAAGATTTGTCACACATGTGAAGTGCTTTGAGACATTTCAATGATGTGATAAGGCACGATGTAAAATGCAAGGATTATTATACATTTATTATAACAAATCTGACAATCACTTTTCTAACCTTGTCATTATCCTTCCCTTGTTTTCTGCAGACAGATTTGTATAATTTATTTGCCAAAAATCCAAAAATATTTGTGAATAAACAGAACTGGATGCAACTTTCAAGGAAAGCTAATCGTAACATTATTTTTGCCGCAAAATCACCATTCCTTTCCCATTTCACAGAGACAGTGAGTAATTTTATTTATCATTTTTTTCATCATTATTTAGTTACATGAAACTGTAGCATATGGAAGTAATAAGCAACTGTCAGACATATTTAGAACTGTGATGTATTATAAATGTTTTCAAACACGTCGCCTGAAGCTACATTCCTTGCCAATGATTCTGCCACACTTGCGTTTTCAGAGATTACAGGGCATGCAGGCTGCTGAAGCAAATCGCAGTGGAAGCACAATGCTGGATAAAATTGGTTTTACTTGATGGCTTTGAATTTGTATAACACTATGCAGCTGAAGGTGGCTGGGCAGACTCTTTGATTGGTGCTTTTTAATTATATAGATGATTAATGTGAAGCCAAGGGCTTACTATTTAGCATCAAACGAAATGCTGTAGTGTCTGCAGTGATGTAGTATGGGCTGCAAAGAAACTAAATGATTTAAAATGCTGAAGATTTACATGACTGTCATACTCCTGACTCTGTTGGGTATGTATTTGCTTTCAGCTTGTCTTCATATGTTGAATGCTGTTTGAAATGACGCCTATGGTATTTTTTTTCTGTTCTGCTTTCAGTTCACTGTAGTGTCTCATGCCTTTATTTGACAAGTATTCACAATTTTGGTTTCTGCATTCATCTGCAGTCAATACACTAATTCTTCCACATTAAAGACACTATCATTTTTTATTATTGCTACTGTACTATTGGATCCAATAATACGTTGCATCTCATACCTAAATCAGAAAACAGAGTTCAACATATTATGCATTGCTGTGACCCAATACTGTTACGCCACTCTGCTTTCAAATGGATGCTTTCATGAAATTTCCATGGCTAGATGCTTGATGCAAATTGACCTATTATTTTATACACCAGTCATAGTAATGTATGATTCCATTATTTGAATAAAGGAATAAAATTGAAATTAATTTCTGAGAATGTTATTGTAACAATTTTGATTTGAATTACTTGTCACATTGCCTGCCTTCATCTGTCTTTGACAGTCTGTTTGTTTTAACTTCAGCATTTGTAGTGCTTCAGTCAACTAAGGCCTCATAGAAGCAACCTGGTTTTATGGGAAAAAAGGATGCAGCAAAGGATGCGAGCCAACCATATTTTGCCACGTGTCACTGAAATACACTTGTAATGTAAAAATACCTATTAATAATTGTATGCTCACTTGCTACTCTCTCCTTTGGAAATGTACACTATAGTTTATTAACCATTTGTTTAACTATGCTTATATTAAATTCTGCAAATTGCTTTATTGCTAGGAATACTTGTAATAGCTATATAGAGCTTAAATGCTTCTGTTTATAGAATTTCTGACAATTAAATGGTTTTGATTTATGCGTTTATGTATTTGAAAAACATCCTTTTGCTACTCTTGTATTGTTTGTATCTTCTACTCTGAGGTGCACGATTCCAACTTTTATATAGCACTTTTCATGCAGAAGAACATTTCAATGTGCTTTGTAAGATATGAGTGGGAGCACCAGCTGGGAGCAGGCAGGAGGGAACGTGTCTGAAAGCAGAGTCAAAGAGGGACCTATTTTGGGGGTGCTTTGTAAGTGGTGAGGGGCAAGGTGGAGAAATTTGGGTAGAGAGTGAGGGCAAAGTGACTGAAGGTTTGTCTGCTAATGATAGAATGAGGTAGGTGAGAGACATGAAGAATGTCCTGATGTGAAAAACAAGTTTCTAATGCAGAAACTGGAGTGCAGTGGATCAACCATGAGCAATGTTTGATATCACAAAATCAATTGGTCTGTCTGTAGAAAATGAGTTATTTTGAACGGGATGTCTATCTTGCTAGTCATAAATTCTTAAATAGATTTCAGGGTAAGATTTTGGGGTAAAAATTGTGTTAATCAATACATTAAATTTGTTACATTTCCTGAATCACAATTTTTAGTTGTTAATTTAAAAACCATCATAACTAAAACTCGATCTGTAGTAAGGCGATGTATGTGAAACAATGCGGAAATCCATAAAAAGAATAGTTTGATTAAAAACAATAGCAATGATAAAATCTTCAAACCAGCTTCAGGCCAAGCCATAGTAGCAAAGTCTGAGGGGGAGGGTGTTTCACAACAATGGGCAGTCTTGACTTATCAACCCCAAGTTAAAATGCAAAGTTTCTTAACTGATTTGAATCTTAAAATTTCACTCTGATAGAACAAATTATTTTATTGTCTCAGGAACATTAGTTTTTAGTGGAAGGTTCACTGATAAGTACAATACCAGACTTATCCCTCTGTAAAAGTCAATGTGCAGTTTGAACAGTGGTTTTGTGTCCCAGGAGATTACTATCAGCAGTTTACGTGACCTTTAGATATGTATTGTCCAGTATTTATAACCATTTAATACACAGGGGAGCCCAACATAACTGTTCAATCTGAATGCACAAGGAAATGCAAGGCAGATTTTTAAAATGTATATCAGAACAGACAAATGACTGCTTCCTTCACAGGGTATATATAAAAAAAATACTAAATCTTCACAACTATGTGCCAGTCTTTTAAATGTGTTCACTGACCTTCAAAGGTAATATTACGGTTCTGTTGCATACATTTCTCTGCAAGAATCGCTGTAAGAATACATTTTCTCAGCCATCTTTGACTGGCTTCCTTTATTAGTAAATACAATAACATGTAGCCTCCACATTACCTTCCTCTGCTGAGTGTGAGTTTGTCTGAGGAGGACATGCGTCATTCTTCACTGAAAGAACATGAAGGAGTCCTGTAGCTCAATGGTTAGAGCACTCGCCTCGCAAGCAAGACCTGGGTTTGATTCCTGGTAGGGCGAAATATTGGGCAAGTTTCCTTATTCCACATGCCTCTGTTTACCCAGCAGTAAGTAGGAACCTGGTTGTTAGTCAATTGGTGGATCGCTTTTCCAGGTATAATAATTCCTTGGAAAAAGAATTGGTTACACAATCCACGACTGTTTGCGATACACTGTGCAATTAGCTGTCGCATTTTGCCCACAAAATATACAGTCAATTACTTTACAGTATATTTTGTGAAGCGCTTTGAGATGTCTTGAAGATGTGATAAGGCGCTATATAAAATGGAAGGATTATTATGCCAGTAACCTGATAACAATTTTACAACCTATCACTTCTGAGGCTTGGCATTCTACCTGTTCTTAAATTGTAAGATCATATTGTCTGAATTTAAGATCATGCAGAGTTTGATGCTATTTATTGACAATGTTTCAGGTCCTGGGCTTTAACATTGCCCGATACTATAATTCAACAACAACAACAGTTTTCATTAATATAGAACCTTTGGGGAGGATTTCATTGATGTAGGACTTGGCTAGTTATTAATACTGTCTTTGAGAAAGACCAAACTGTCTATCTAGAAAATGTCACTTGATCATATTGATCCGCTAAAGTGACTTCCTAAACATTGGATAATTGAATGTGAATCTGCCTGTGAAGCTAGACAATAAATTCAAGTCCAAGGATCACTGATCTTGTTGCTTGAACCAATTTACATATCAAGAGGTACTGACAAGTACCGATTGGTTTGAAATTTAATTAGATGCCTGTAATTAAGCTGCATAGCCAGAATCTGTTTGGTGTTTGCAGGTCAGCAAGTAAGGCCATTGAGTAATAGAGTGTTATGTAGAATTATATTGATGGACACATTATGGACCTCATGTTTGATGTGCTGTGTATCCAACTGTTCCCTGTGTTTGCTATATCCCAATTTTATTGAGACATTAAAAGAGATTTATGATTACATAGGAACTTGAAATTGTGCAGTACTGGAAAAGACTGTGTACCCGGCCCCAAAGTAAACTAAGATCATGCACAACTCCGTCTCCTATATCCTTCAATCAATCTCTTCACCAAATAGTTAACACATTCTTGGTTAAATCTGCTGACGCTATCTGCCTCCATCATCTGCTTTGATCATAATACACAGATTCACCACTCTCTGTGTAAAGAAGATAATTTTAAACTATTCGCTCATTTGTCTGGGCTTCAGTAATTGCCCCCTCACTGTAAAGTTTGTTCCTATGGGATGAAAAGTGTAACTGTATTGTCTAAAACTAAAATTGAAGTAATAATTATCAAAGATATTACAATTATCAAACCTTGTTTTATATTTCACCCATACGTTAAACCCAACCTCAGAATTATATTTAAATAAATATTTATACATTTAGGTTCTTGAATACTTTGATAAGATTGTTAGTCTACAAAACATAATATACCATGAACAGCACTTTGCAGTTAGTGCCATCAAAAACAACAATTCTTTAAGGGATAATTGTATCTCTTCTGAAACAAGTGGGACTTCATATACTGAACTTCTTTAGCTCGCTTGACAGTAGCCAACAAACTATCATGTTTTTTTAAAAACTCTGCTCTTATGGATTCACAAACCATTCTGCATTCAGCTCGCAGTACCAAATTATAAAAGGTCAGCCATCCTTTCCCTCAAAGTCTAGTGCAAGGCTTGACAGTTCTGCAAAGTGATGAATGAATTCTGAATGAGGAGGACAGTTCCATGCAATCTTCTGGAATTAAATTTGAGCTGAAAGCTTCATTCTTATGCCAACTGGTGTATTCAAACATCCACAATCTATTTAGTTACTTCTCACACTGTTGGTAGGAGGCTCGAAGGAAGAAAAAGGTAAGGCCTCAGCCATTGGCAGAACGAAAGGGTAGAAGGTAACAATATACAACCTTTTAATAGAATCTTTGCTTCTTGTTTTGTCCCCTCACTATCAGATGACAATAGTAATATTTACATTTGATATAGCATCTTTCATGGCTTTCATTGCGCTTCACCGGATATACTGTGAAGTGTGTGATTGTGTACTTTGTAGATGAATGTTGCAGCCACTTTACTCACAGTAATGTCCTGCAAACAACCTTGAAGTGAATGAGCAATTTTATTTAGAGGATTGTTAGCTAGGAATCCATTCTCTTTTCGAATAGTGCCATGGGAATCTTTTAATACACATCTGGACCTGACCTTGATTTAACGTCTCATCCAAAAGGCAGAATCTCCAACAATACAACACACTGCACTGCACTGGAGTGTAAGCCTATCTATTCAACAAGATATCAGTTCGACATAAAAAAATGTCTATATATTATATTTCTAAGTACTTTTTCCCAAATTTTGGAGTGCCACTGTTAGGTTTTCTCAGTTGGTAATACTGTCGCCTCTGGAACTTGGAGCTGATGGTTTAGGCTGACATTCCAATACAATGCTTGGGGGAATACTGCATTGTTGGAGATGCTCTTGTTCGGATGAGACATCCAATCCACTTGTTCAAATAAACGTGAAACATTCAAGTCAGTGAGATAATCAATTAAGGCAGGTGAGCTACTCCCAAAAATATTTTGTTGCTGTTAGAGGCACAGCGTACCAATTAAGTTTTTGTGTGTGTGTGTGTGTGTATATATGTGTGTGTGTATATATGTGTGTTATATATAAAAAAAATCACTGGACAAGAATTGCCCTGGAGCTTACAAAGTAGAATAAATGCAGAGATGTTTCAATGATCCCATGCATCAATGAATGAATCAGAAGGTTTATAGAAATCTTCGAGGGGAAAAAAAACCTTCAAAAAATCTTCAAGAAGTGTGGGAGGTCACAGTGGAAAGATGCTCTTAGTAGTTCATCATCAGTCTGCCACTTAGTATCTGTCATATTGTGAAGTCTTTTGAAGTAGAATTGTGAGGCTTTTATCAAAGGTCAATACATTTTCAGAACCACTATTCTGAAAGAATCAGAATAACTGCCCAACTTTGCATCTTAGGAAAAAGCTTTCTCTTACCAATCTTATTTAGGGCTCATTGAATTTACTCCCTTTCAACTGAAAAATAATTGAGCTGTCAACTTTTCCCTTATATGACTTGGAATCACTCCCCCCAGATTAGCTCAAATTAACCCTTAAAAGAACTTACTCTAATAGGCCGAAGAGTCTTCTTCATCTGAACCTCTCTTGTGATCTTGCGAGATCTATTAAGGAAAAATGTAACAACACCTGAGAAACAACACAACCAAATGGGAGAAGGAATCAATGAGTCAATTAACTTAGTGCCATCTAGTGGCAAAATGGACAATTACACTCACGTGTGTTCATGCCCCCACGTGTTGAAAATGAGCATATACATCCAAGTACTGTATCTCATCACAACAAATAGCAATTGCACCAACTAGATATAATGCCACCTGGTGAAGGGAAAGAATAACTAAACCTATGAAACCTAGAGGAGAATTGAGCAATTATGAACAAGTGATATGGTAGTGCAAAGAAAAATTAAATTAGTGGCACCTTTCCAAATGTTTCTATTTCTTACCTCTTGTTTAGGATCTTCTCTTCATTGTACCAAGTTGCTTTTCTGTTCCACACTCTGTCGTTCCCTCTCGCTCAGTACACTCTCAATCAGTAACACCAATAGTTTAACTGTTTCTCACGAAACTCTCTCTCCCTACATTTTTGCCCATTTGCAAAATGCAACCTATTATTTCATATCTTCTCCGACTTAATTTACCTCTTTTGGATAAGTGTCTGGAAGTCCATCTACAGGAGGGCAAAAAACAGTGGCTAGGATGGGGGTGATGAATTCGCAAACTCTAGTGTGGGAATATATGTGGGTTGCAGAGATCTATATGAATGCTGTTTGTTATTTATTTATTTTGGTCAGCCAGGTATTTGACACATGTGAAAACCCATCACCATCCTTAAGAATATCCAAACACAGTTTACAGAGACAGGGAGACCAGCAAAAAGAATACAGAAGAGATCTAAACTTAATTGGAAGTAACCATGCTTGGAAAAGATTTAGGAGAATAGGTGGGTGATGTTTTGATTATGGAGGAAAAGTGGTCAGAGTCAAGAAGCAGATATAGAGTTTGAAGCAAAGGTAAGAGTCCAGCAGAATGCCAAGCTTGTACACTAACTTAGTTAGCTGGAGGGAGAAACCAATGAGGTTTATGTAGTCAGAGCCAGAGCAATTAATGGCTTGATGTCTGACGGGTCATTCTGAATCAATTACAAAATTGTACCATTAAAACTATTCTGAAATGGGTAGATCCAAGCAGAATACTCCCGAAACTGTTTAGTGAAAAAATATTTTAATATTGTACCTCTCAAAGTGGTCTGAGCTCAGTTGTTTTACTGTCCCGATTGAAGCTAAGTGGAGTGCTTCAGATCTGCACCTTGGACAAATCAGATGGTGGCACAAACATTCAAAGCAAACTATTGCATATAAAGAAAGGTACAGTTCATAAAATGACTCGTCTTCTTTAGAAATGAACAAAATAACATGTATCCTCTGTATTATCTCCCTCTACTAAGCGCAGGAATGACATGCACCATTTCTTAAGTGAAAGGCCATGGCAGAAACCTGATGACAAATGCAAACTATCACTTCAGAAGCTTGAAAATCCACATTTTCAGACAGACAAAATGGTATAGGGTATGAAGTCTGTAGGTTTCACCTCTAATAGTAGAGGGCAAGGAATGAATGAGAGCTGGAAGACTGGAGAGCATGGGCTAAATACAATTCAACAGATGTTATTGAAACAAGACCATTGAGGGATTCGAAAATAAAGGTAAGAAACTTGAAATTAACCTTGCAAGTTGCAGGGAGACAGACAGGAGGGGAAAACAAGGAGAGGATGATGGAAAGTTGCAGGTGAAATAATAATAATTCTTGCATTTGATATAGCGCCTTATCACGTCTTTGAGACATATCATACTATAAAGTCTGTATATTTTGTGGATTAAACATAACACAGATGAAACCAATTCCGCACAGCAATGTTCTACAAACAGTTGTGGATTGAGTGACTACATTTTTTTTGAGGGAATTATTACCCCTGGAAAATGATCTGCCAATCGACTATCAAGTGGGTTCCTACTTACCTCTAATGTAAATAACAATAACGATGTCCTGCTACTAAATAGAACAACATTTTAGAGCAGTTGTGGCCAACATGTGGCCTGCAGCATTTCTGGTCCGTTCACTGAGAACTCGCTTTTAGAACATTCGCATGTCGAGATAAGTCCGTGTTTCACCATTGGTGTTTTTTCTTGATTATACGGCATAAATCAAGAAATATTCAATCCAAAAAATTATTTTGTTGGACAACCATAAAGTTTGGCCACCATTGTTTTAAAGGATTGAAGATTGACTGGTCTGCAACAGGATCTCCATACTATCTTGTCAGTGCACTTAACAATAATTACTTGATATATTTTGATGTGATAGAGTTATCATACTTTTATCATATGGCATGTTTTTCTTTATTGAATTATTAAGCATTTTCACATTGGTAGAGTATAACTGCCATCTACTGATATACAAAATTATTACAAGTTCTGATGATTTATATACATTAATTCAGGGACAGTAAGAACTTGCATTTTTATAGGACCTATAACATCAAAATGTCTGTGGTTTTCGGTAATTATTCTCAAGTGTTGTGATTGCTTTTGTAAGTAATTGTGGCGAATGACCAATTAACCTGGAGGATTATTTGCCAGCTGTACGTTCCCTTGTCTTTTTGAAAAGTGATATGGGAGGTTCAATATCCATCTGAAAAGGCAGACTGGATGTCAGTTCAACATTTTCTCCAAAGGATAATACTTATAAAATGCAGCCCTCTCCAGCACTGCCCTAGAGTGTCAACCGAGACTATGACTCAAGTCATGACATAGTGCTTGAACCCACAACCTTCTGACCCAAGAGTGCTACCAACTGAGCCAAGCTGACACCTATTGAGGAGATACTCTTGACAAGATAATTTTAGAATTGCTTTCACTAAATAAGCTCTGATTCAATCACAGCTTTTAGCAGTGAGTTCCACATTCTCACCATCTGCTGTGTAAAAAAAATTATTACAAAATCTTGTAGGCAGCATTTGAAACTTGGTAAAAATCTAAGCCGTACTTGATGGTCAGTGAAATTAAGTACATATTTATTGTTGAATATAAAACGTAGGAGGAAAAATATTGCACAATCCAGATTTTCAGTTCTATACAAATTATCTTCCATTAAACATACATGTCAAACATCTGAATAACATATTTTTAACATTCTCTTTATTTATTGTTGTTATTGAACTTATTCCTTGGCTTCAGATTTGCCAGCCCTTTGCTCCTGAACTCTCAGGCTACTGGCCACCTTCTCACCAGACATCTATCTCTCAGATATGAATCTAATTTTCCTCTCTGTGCAAGGAGATGCTCCAGTCTACATTCAACACCTCCCAACCTGGTATGGCTTAAACTGAGAGTGAACTTGTATCTATCCTTGTCTGTAACCCTGTAATCCTTCAATACTCAAAACCACCAACCATTGTAACTGTACTTTCAAACAGCTGTGTTTAATGTTTCCGTCCTGTTGGTTGCTTTGTAAAGAATGTGGTTCATTTTATTTTTAGACCGTAATTTAATTAAATACAATTCTAAGCAATCACATGATCAACCATTTCTGCTGCGCATTAAGGTTTGCACAAATAAATACATAACATGCCTGTTCGTATTAGCTGTTTTCTAAAATTTATCACTTATGTGTGCTGTGGTGAAGCAGGCAGGAGCATTGGGGCAACACACTGTTCAATAATTAATTGATTGATTTGGCGCCTTTATGTCAGAAGGACATCTCAAAGCACTTGACAAGAATATACTGCAAAGTATAGTAACATTTTGCAGGCAAACACAGCAGTCAATTTATGCGCAACAATGTCCTACAAACAGCGAAGTGAATTAATTTTATTTGGGTGATTTTTGGCTAGGACACAGGGAGAAAATGCCCTTCTCTTTAGTATCTTATCTGAAGTATGATACATCCAACAAGTACAGCCTAGATCTAAGCACGCCAAGATGCTACATTGCACAAAGGGTGGTATATACATGCAAGTTGTTGTCGTTGTTCCAGACCATCAGTTCAATGTCCTGATGTGAGGTTTGAAACCATAACTTTTTCACTCAGAGGCTTGCTATCAAATGAGCCAGGCTGACACACAAGCAAACAATTAAAGGGACAGTAGACAAATGTGCTTAAGTAAGATTATCAAACCACAGTTTTATTCTGTTTGCAGCTCTTACGAATTTCATGACTGCCCAGAGAAATCTGTACATTTGTTTGAAAACAGCAACTTATTTTGTAAAAACATTTGTCAACCACAGAATATCAAGAAGGAAGTTAATACTGACTGGACTTTTTCTTCTTCCTCTTCTTTAAATAGCAAGAATTATATCTCTTTCAGATTTCAGCCAACAGCTTAAACCAGTTTTATCGCTCCGAAGAATGTTCCGTCTCCATTTAATGCAATTTGTGCTTGGATTCGTGGTATTACAAGATCAAGTTCATCTCCCACTTCAAGTTTTGCAATGCCTGATTTGAAAAAGAATCTTTTAGAGACTAGAACATTTTTTTCAAATAAATTCTATAAAGAATAAAACAAATAAGTGATTACCAGCAGTGAAGCAAGAATTATTTGGACAGCATGCAGACATGTTTTGGATGCACCGGAATAAAATTACAGTGCGTGGCTCATTCCCAACTATGTTGGCCTTTTTTCTCTCGATAAAATGTCCCATTGTAAACGTGCTATCCTTATACCAAACCTATATTTTTCAAGAACACAGACAAAACTCAGTTAATCATGTGGGCCACAAATCACTGCAATATACCGTACATCTTGACATTTCAAAAGCCTACTTACTTGACTGTAGACAAGAAAGTAACCAGCCTCTTTGATAGAGATCCTATTGTTTTTATGGTCAAGAGCATTTCCTTTTTTCAAACTAAGTGCCCATGGGACAGCGGTTGTGTCATCTATAACAAAATGTGAATCAGAATTAAATCTCCTAAATGTATTGGAGGCAGTACTCAGCTTCCCTGCATGAGATGAGACCAGTTT